>NC_057735.1:12052655-12082110 GCF_004010195.1 Chiloscyllium plagiosum
GCCCCTCCCCCAAGTCCCTCCTCCATACCTTTTATCTTAGCCTGCTTGGCACACCCGCCTCATTCCTGAAGAAGGGCTTATGCCTGAAATGTCAATTCTCCTGCTCCTTGGATGCTGCCTGACCTGCTGCACTTTTCCAGCAACACATATTTCTGCCTGTTAAATCAGTCAGCCAGCCAGCAATTTCGGAATAGGCAATAAATGATAGTCAGCCAGCTATGTCCCAGGAATTTATTTTTGAAAAAGACAGCATTGCAAACAGAAAAAAAATTCCTGATGTTTCTGGATTCCTGGGTGTTTATTAAAACAAAACTGTGTCAAAAATGGTTGAAAATGCTACAAATACCAAAATAGACTTTAAAGATCTCAGTGCCTTGATAAAGCAAATCTGTATTAACAAAAAAAGTTTGCTGTTGATGAAACATGAAAATCAAATACATAACGAAGTTGAACTCCTGAACCACACTGCGTAGAAAAGTATGGTCTTTTTGCAAACAGCACCCATTTCACAACTACACAGAGACATACATTGAAACCTCACATGCAATCTAATTTTAACCAAGCGTTTTGGGGGATGGGAAATTTGAGAAGGGGGTGGTGCGTGGGAGAGGAGCGCTTTGGAAGTGGGGGGGTGGGGGGAGAAAGGTGGGGGGAAAAAAAAGTCTGGTTGGAATAAAATAGAGCCGACAATGCGGCGCAAATACACTCACTGCTGTTCCTGATTCCTTTCAACATCAGCTGACCCAATCTTGTACATAAGCCAATTCACAATAAGGTTTACTTGAAAGCCAGCCCATGTCCAGACTCTTTCAATTTCCAGTAACTGTCCATCTTCACTACAAGGTATACAAATAATTTAAAAGTTACAGGTGTAGAATTGTTCCTAGTAAACGCAAGAATAACAGTTCTACCCGGAAACAAGAAGGGGAATGCCAAACTGGCATGCTCTGCTCTCTATTTATACAGTATCCTTTTTGTCCACAACTTGCATTTAACTATCTAAGGTCCACGTGTAACAACCGGCCACATTAAGTATTAAAAATAAGGCAAGTTAACAAGCATTTCGCTTCTGCAGATTTCTCTTATTCTCTTCACAATGTCCATTTTTTAAGCACAGTTCTTATTCCATTTCTATATAAAGCATTTTTTTGCATATGCTGCTGAAGACTAGTCAAGTTATCGAATGCATTTAACCCTTCAAAATCTTAAAGCAAACCACAAGCAAAGTTTACATGTACTATTACTGGCCAGCTTTTCTGGCATTGCCAAGCACAGGGCCGGCTATGTCATTGCAATAAGCCATCATGCATCAACAACAGACTACCAATTTTTTTTAAGCATTCAGACTGGCATTTTTAAAGAGATTGTTCCTCGTGTTGAAAGACTGCGGCACTTCAATGGAGAAAAGACTGCATGGTTTGGGATAACTTCCTACTGCTTCTGAGCTGGGCCAATACAGAGAGATGATGCTTCTTTAAGTCCTGCAGGAGGTAACTGTGCATTGCACGAAATTGCCTAAATAGATGCTTGTCTAACAAAAGGTTGCAAAGAATTAGATTTGGTTAGCAGTAACTGGATTAGAATTTTTTTTTAGAAAGAAAAAGATGCTGACTACCTACTGTACTGGTTTTCAGTGTGTGCTCCATTAATTTGTCCATCAGCCGTGATTTGGAGGTGAAACCCGATGCCAACATTGCAATAAAGCCTCCTCACTCTCTTGATTCCAGTGAAATAGTCCCTGTCCCAGCCGAGGTCTAATTTCCTCCCAGAGATCGGATACAGGGACCTGGAGAGCAGAGTCTCCCATCTCCCTTCCAAGCTCCCCCTCGCTTTCGTTGCTATTGGAGCCGGGGAGGCTATCCCAGTCAGAAGGCCGAGGAGAACAACTGGCCAGGTCCAGTCGAGAGTCGCCTGGTGGAACATTCTAATCAACTTAAACCAACACGTGGGTGAGGAATTGATACACTAAAAATAACCGAGCTTCTAGATTTTCAGTCTGAAGTCTGTCAGTGCTCTCTTTATTTTTGGAGCCTGTTTAAAAGTACTGCTGACACACTCAAAATCCAAAGAGAATATTAAATAAAATACCTTTAACACAGTCATTATATTGGTGATTAAACTTGGTGGCCAATAGGTTTCGCGTTTAATGCATCCAGTGATGTCATACATGTTGGCTTTTGACATTTGGAAGCTGAGTCTCGAGATTAAAATAAAAAATAGAATGCGCATTTCTGGAAAGTATAGTGTTTGTTAATTTGACGTCTATTTATTTTAGATCGATGATGTAGAGGTTCGCAATGCTGGTAATGCACAGCATCACCTCATGTTACTGTAGAGGAGCAGCCCCATGCTGCTGTAAAGTGAATACAGCAACAGTCCTATATATTCACAGCAAAAATCTCCGAAAATAAATAGATAAAATCCCACAAACTATTTCCACAGGTTCCTTTTAGAATGAATGGCACCTGCATCCAGTCTGCACATAAAATGCCAACACCGTCCATCCGCCACAAGGGGAGTACTTCTGAAACTATGCACCGAGATTTAAGCAAGTCACCACCCTTCACTGATTGTGACACATGACACTCTCCTCCCTACTCCATCCCACCCAGAATTCAATAATAGCCCTCAGCATCAATTTAGGAAGAGGAGCACTAATGCAGCAGCTGAGATTTCCATTCAACACATTCCAAGCCTTGTGGCCAACTTGAACGAGCCTATCAAGTAAATAACTGTTAGTGCCACATTTCAAGCAATGGAATTAGAACCACTAGGAGTTGGCAGGAGACTGTCATGTCTGAATGGTTCTTGCAAAAGATGTTATTCAATCTTGGGCTCAAACCCGCAGCCTGGACAACTTGAGTTCAGATTTCTCAGAATTATATTTCTCCCTGTTAAACAGCTTTGCATCAGAAAAGCAGGCTTGCCCTCCGTGCTGGGGTGCACTTGTCACCTGGTGGCATTTTCTCCTCATATACCTGCATGTTGTTAACAGATGAGAGTACCAAGTGCAGCTGAAATGGTAGCTCTCTTGCTCTGAGTCAGAAGGTTGCAGAATCAAGACCCAGTCCAGAAATTGATCATAAAACTTCAGCTGACAATTCAGCACAATACAAAGGGATGACTGTACTGTAGGAAGACCTGTCCAGATGCTTCAATGACATTGCTGTATGCTATTATGTTCATAGCTGTGTTTTGAAGACCAGGAGACGTCTCTTCAGGGTCCTAACTAATACACCATTTATTTTTCAACCAATAACATCAAACAGATGATCAGGTCATTATTCTCTTGGTGTCCGTGGGAGTTTGCAGTTTGCAAATTGATTATGGTATTTTTTACATTATAACAATGATCTGTGGCTCGGGCCTCCATTGCTTATTGTGAACTCTAACACAGAATTTCTACTGGCATGAAGAGCAACCTGTTCCTTAGTAGAATGCCATTAGCAAAGGCTATTTCCTAATGATGTTCCATTGCTCTGTGAGAATAATGGAAATATACAGTATTTTTGAAACTCTGTTCCATGACTGCTTGTCATCATTTAAGCTGGTTGAAAGCCTTAACTGCCTTAAGGGTTTAGATTGCCGAAGCCAACAGCAGATGTAAAAGCATCGACAGAAAATATTACAATCGCACCTATTATCTGAATTACAGAGGTCATAATCACAAGAGTCTGTATGATTGCTGGAAATGTAACTAAAGAATCTAGTGCAAACAGGCGATGGTCCAAATTAACCATTCCATCTTCCACTGCTGTACATGTTGGTAACTTCACAATACTGAGGCTTGTACACTATGGTGAACTTAATGCCAAAATTGTTCAAAATTGCACACTTACTTGTCAGTATAACTCCTGTTGGAGGTCAGCCAATTCTCCTCAATGCACACAAGGATTGCATACTTGGGGCAGATATTTGCTGCCACTTGCAATCCCCATAGGCAGATTGCCTCTGAAAATTCACTGCTGCTGCAAGAGTTAAAGGATTAAGGCAGCTGCTGCAAGCGACAAGGACTGAGAGCTGGACTCAGGGCACAGAGTCACATTTAATGATTCTTCATCGGAGGTGTAGCTGTCTCATTCAGCAGGGACAGGAACAGGATGCAGTTCTCTGGTCTCTATAAAGAAGCGTCCTTGTCAGTCACAATCACCTAAACTTTCTCAACATAAAGAAATGATTTCTGAAGTTTGGGTTAACTTCCACATGTTGAGTGCTGAGCACTTTCCCTTTCTCTTAAGAGAGAGGCCATCCAAAAATGAACATGGATGACTTCTAACCCCCAAGTTGTCCATAACATATCACCCCATAACTGCTTCACTATCTACAGCATTATATGAAGAGCAGATAACTAGGATTGTTAAGGTACTGAAATAAGGACGTACCAAGGGGAGGGTTACATTTTGGAAAGAGATTGTTAGATGTTCGATTCAACTTTCATTCAGATGTTTTCATCACTGACAGGATACATAATGAGTCATGACAAGGTGATGAATGCTTCAGTGAATGGCAGGATGACCTCCAGTTGGGTGGTTATGGAGTTTGCTGTCATCTGGACACAGTGATGATAACAGCCATTCGAGTGTGGGCTGGGATGAACTTCCTACCAGTTATGCCACAAATGACTGACCATTAGCACAACTCAGTTTGTAAAGTAGGCAAAGCTCTCTGATCTTTTATGAAGATGCCATGGTGAATTCATGCTACCACAGTCAGCGGACAGAGGCACATGTGTACCAGTTAGCAAGAGACAGAGGGAACCTGTCGTGCAGATACAACCTGGCATTTTATGATGTTCTTCCAATGCTCCCTACCTTCCACTCTGAAGCCGTAAAAAAGTGGAGGAATTAAAAGAAGACATTTTTAGTTCCTGACATCTAGTCCACAAACATAAAACCTAAAAAAGTGCCCCATTCCTGCTGAACAGTGAAGCAAGTTGCTGCCAGATCATCATTTGGGCTAACATGAATTTTATTGATGTCTGTATGTTGTATCCTTGGAAATTGTATATTAAAAACTTCCATATACAGGAACCCCACCTTAAATGTTTTGCACAAAAAAAGCCCAAGACTTTGAGAGGGCAAGAGACTTTCAAGTGACATCTTTAATGAAACTATGTGGACATATAAAAATGTTTAACATGATAAATTGAACCCGTCTATTATGAAGATTTTATATTCATTCACTGACAAGATCAGAATTTATTGACCCATTTATTTCCCTTGAGAAAATGGCTTCTTTATTCATTACACGCTGGATGGAACAGGTCCAATCCACAGTGTGTTGAGAAGGGAATTCCAGCTGTTTGACTGAGCGATGAGGAACAAATAGCAAAATGGTTTCATGTTAAGATGGTGTATGATTTGGAGGGGAACTTGTAGATGATGTTGTTCTTGTGCATTTGCTATACCTATTCTTCTCAATGACAGAGGTCACTGGTTTGAAAAATATTGTTGAAGGTGCCTTGGCAAGTTCTTGCAGGACATTGTGTGTAGATGATATACACTGCACTAAGAGGCATTAACGGTCAAAGCAAGACAAATCCAATCCAGTCATTACCACCCCATCAGCTTAATCTCAATTATCAATAAAGTGGTTGAAAGTGTTTTTAATGATGTTATCAGATGGTACTGACAAACCAATAACTTGTGCACCAATGCTTAGTTTGGATTCCACCAAGGCAACCCAGCTCCAGAACTCATTGCATCCTTGTTCCAAAATGTGGATTAAAAAACTGGATTCTGGGAGTGAATAGAGAGTGATAAGAAGGGTGTATCTGAACATAATTGGCATCAAAGCGTCCCATTAAACTTGTCACTAGGAATCAGCAGAAGTCTCCATGATTGGAGTCATGGCAACATGAAAGAAGATGGTTGCGCTTATTAAAGGCCAATCATCTCAGCTTCAAGTAACCACTGCAGGAGTTCCTCAGAGCAATGTCCTAGGCCCAACAATCTTCAACCGCTTTATCAATGACGTTCACTCCATTGTAAGGTAAGAAATGTAACGTGTGAATGCACATGTAAAGTAGGGAGTTGAAGTAGGCTATTCAGCCCTTTGACTGTGCTCCAATTTCCAATAAAATTATGGTTGGTCTGTTTCTGTTTCAAATTCCACCTTCCCATCTACTACCAATAACACTTGATTCCTTTGCCTAACAAGATTAATCTGTCTCCACCTTAAAAACATTCAATGATTCTGATTCCATCACCTTCTGATACACAGTGTCTCCAAAGGCACACAGCTTTTAGAGAAAAAAATTCTCCTCATTTCTATTCAGAAAGGATGACCCACAATTTTAAAACATTGCCCCTTACTTCAGGACCGATCCACAAGAGGAAGTGTCATTTCCACATCTACCTTATCAAGATCCGTTCAGGATCTGCGTACTTCAATCAAGTCTACCCTCAGTCTTGTAAACGCCAATGTGTCCAATCTTTCCTCATAATACAACCTGCTCATTCCAGATATCAGTCTGGTAAACCTCCACTGAATCACCTCCAATGCATTCACATCCTTCCTTACATAACGAGATTAAAACTGCACTTGATATTCAAGATGTAGTCTCACTGATGCCCTGTTACTGAAGTGTAACATTTATGTTCACTTCCTCTTGTAATAAAGGATAGCATTCCATTAGCCTTCATGATTGCATGCTGTATCTGCATACTTTTTGTGACTCAGAACATCTAGATACTTATGCATTTTGAAATTTGAAGTTGTTTCTATTTAATACATTTTTAAAATTTTTCACAGTAAACAACTTCATATTTTCCAGTGATATGGAGGAATCAGTGTTGGACTGGGGTGGACAAAGTCAAAAATCACAACACCAGGCTATAGTCCAACAGGTTTATTTGGAAGCACTAGCTTTCAGAGGACTGCTCCTTCATCATGTGGTTGTGGATCATAAGACACAGAATTTATAGCAAAGGATTACACAGTGTCACGCAATTGAAATGATATATTGAACAAACTTGGATTGCTAAAATCTTTCACCTTTTAGAATGGGTTACAGGTTTTGGTTCATTGATATGTAAATCCAAGAACTACTTTTAAGTCACATTCTTGAGATAATTTAAGATTTTATAACAATAGGTGACATCTCAGCTCAGACAATGCATTAAAGATGGGAGGTCAGAGTCTGTCTGTATCCTAATCCTGAGTCAAACTGGTTCTATTTCCAAAGTGGAATTTACAAAATATTACATGTATTGACTGCCTGCAGATTGTGCATTTTTTTTTTAAGCAAAATAGAATATATCTGCAAATATAATTCTATACAAATTCATTCCACAGACTAATATGTGTGTGCACATGCATGTGTGTGTGTGAGAGAGAGAGAGCACGCATGTGAGTGCACAAGACAGAGTGTATTTGCATGTGTGAAAGTTATGTGTATGAGAGAAGATCTGCATGAGTGTGTATGTAATAGTGTGCGTATGAGAGAGAGAGAGAATGTATAGTGTAGTGGGGTCACCTGTAGTGTGACATGAACCCAAGATCCCGGTTGAGGCCATCCCCATGGGTACCGAACTTGGCTATCAGCCTCTGCTTGGCCACTTTGCATTGTTGCCTGTCCCAAAGTCCACCAATATCATGCTTCATCTGCCCCATTTGCTCATCCTGTCACCAATAAACATTTGTCAGAAACCTCCTTTCATCATCTACACAGTGTATTTTCCGATCTATCTTTATGCCATCTATAAATTTAGTTACCATGCTTTTTCTCCTTGGTAGCTAGCTTCTGGCTGCTAAAACACAGATAGATTGCTAACTTGGCTAAACAGTGAAGAGTGCTGGTACATTTGCCAAGTAAAACTCTGAAGTCACAAAACCCACACAATAGACACAGGAGAGACAGGATGACCCGAGAGAGAGAGAGAGAGAGAGAGATGTTACTATTTACACAATGGGTTTCCTGTATTGCTTAATGACCTTTTTATGTGTGATTTTGTCAAATACCTTTTGGGAATCAGAGTACAGTACAGCTACAGACCCCCTTGTTTCTAGAATACAAGTTGCTCCTTCAAAGAACTCCAATAAACAAATTAAACATGATTTCCTTTTCACAAAGCCATGCTGACTCTTCGCAATTACATTGTGCTGTTCTAAATGCCTAGATATAAACTTGTAGACACCATGGGCAGCACGGTGGCACAGTGGTTAGCACTGCTGCCTCATAGCACCAGAGACCCGGGTTCAATTCCCATCTCAGGCAACTATCTGTGTGGAGTTTATACATTCTCCTGAATTGGCCATGCTAAATTGCCCGTAGTGTTAGGTGAAGGGGTAAATGTAGGGAATGAAGGACTTATGCCTGAATCGTCAACTCTCCTGCCTGACCTGCTGTGCTTTTCCAGTGCCACACTTTTCAACTGTGTCCCTCCCCAGTTTTTGGTCAAAGAGTCGCATCCCATTGGAGTATGGTGCTGATCCCACCTAACTGTGCACACTCATTGCACTCAGCCACAGGTATCATATCCTAGTTAGAATTTATTTATTGCAATTTAACTTCAGTGGAGTGATTGTTCTTACATTTGTAATACTTAGTGTGATGTAACCATTGATATTATCCATGTTGTTTTCAGAAGATCATGTACAGAGCACAAGACAAATGTTAGCATCAAAACTAATCTAATTACACTAACAATATTTTCCAATTTCCATCTAACATTTCCACTGTATTAATGGCAAGTCAGACTGTTGTATTCCATATTGGGAGCATTGTGTTGACATTCTATCAAAATTAAAATCCCACTTCCACATTCAATGAGCTAAGTTTTGTTCAATTAGCTAAATTAAATCCAACTGCATCATTGCTCGTATAAAGTAATATTAAGTTACAGAGTAAAGGCAAAATACTGGAATGATCAAACCAACATAGAGAATGCTGGAGAAACTCAGCAGGAATAACTTTTCTTTCTACAGATCTGCTAAGATTCTCCAACGTTCTCTGTTTGTTTAAAGTAATGCACTATTTATTTCCTCTATGTCAAGTACCTTAGTGATCAGTTCCTTAAATGTTACTTGGAACTCCCTCCCTAATGACATTGTGGATCTACCCACAGCAAATACACTGCAGCAGTTCAAGAAAGTAACTCATTTCCATTTTCTTAAGGGCAAAAGGGATAGACACTAAATGCTGGCTGAACCAGTGATGCCCACAACCAACGAATGAATTAAAAAAAAAGGTTGATTTTGTTAAAGTTAGGGAGAATAAGCTTAAACTAAGCTATTCCCTGCTCCCTTGTTAAGCAAATTCTACAGCGTTGTCTCCAAATCTAAGCAGGCTGCATTCTTTCTGATTGACACTGACTTGTCCTTTGTGTACAGGGGATAAAATTACTGTCTCCTCCATCTCAGATGACAAGCCAAAATTACAAACAATGTTTTGCTTCCTGTTCCACTCAGTTCCCTTGTTTTCGTTCTTTTCTCCTTCACTCCCATTGGCACACACTCAGAACAGACAGTGATCTTGTAGAATTTAATAGCTGAATTGTAAAGTGCACCAAAGTAAAGAGATTTCCATTTTTGTTTTCATTTCTTTATCCAGGAGGTAACTGGTCTTAAAGGGACTGGACATAACTTTTACTAGAAATCGGCTAGGTACCAATTTTATCGGATCTCATGAAGGGTTTCTCTTCTTGAAGCCCAGTGAGACTTTTCACATTGCTTTCTGAAATCTGCCTCATCACTGTACACCACATTCCCACAGCATCCCGCCCGTTGTAATGTTCTTGTCAAAAGCGGAAGTACTCACCACCGCCAGGACTTCCAGCCATGTGCCAAGTCAGGCTTTGCCAGCCAGGATTTGCCCTTCACACATAGTAGAACAGGAACCAAAAGGACACACTTCATTGGGCACATAGGTGTTATGGGCGGAGGCTGTACTGCTCATGGACATTCATACAGCTTTTGCTATTTAAGAACCAAGCCGCACACAGCTTACCCACCTTTAGCCTAATCCCATTTTTAGCCTAATCCCATTTTACCCCTGTGTAAGAGAGTGCTACTCTTTCCCATTGTTCAATGTGAGACCAGCACATATCGGAAAGACTTCACATTCCAAAAACTTCACTTTTATTCAGAAATAGCCAAAATAAACAATTAACAAAGGAATAAATGCAGCATTTGCTTCTGGGAACAAACAGATTTCTTGCAATTTGACCACTAACAAAATTACAGTCAGTGACTCATCACTGCAGCCAGCTCCCATCCACTGAAACTCTCGGTGTCATTTAAGTCCTGTCTGGCTTATGGTGTCTGATGCTGCAGTGCTCAGTCATGAAGGTGATGTCATCCAGGTGATCCTCCTCAGAAGTTTACTACTGCTCTCACAGCTCTTCAAAGTCTGTTGTGTCTCCTCCATGCCTGCTGCAATGCTGTAGGGCACTCCATGCTAGGATTATGTGGCACATTCTATCTGAACTGCACTGCAAGGCTCCCCTGGACTGGTCCAAGCGTCGGAACCTTGACTTCAGGAGGCTTATTATCTGCTCCACGATGGGCCTGGTTGCAGAATGGGTTACATTGTTCCGGTGAGAAAGTGAGGACTGCTGATGCTGGGAATCAGTGTTATAAAAGTGTGATGCTGGAAAAGCACAGCCGGTCAGGCAGCATCTGAGAAGCAGGACAGTTGACGTTTCTAGCATAACCCAAAAGGTTGACTCTCCTGCTCCTCGGCTGCTGTGCTTTTCCAGCATCACACTTTTTGACTCTGCATTGTATCTATGTTCAGCGTCAGTCAGAGTGTCGTGTAACAGAGTTATCAGGCATGATCACAGAGAATCGCCATGCACTCTTAGCAACCATCCTTGAAAGGGATCTGACCTTTGACTGTTGCAGACTTCTCCATCCTGTGAGACGTGGAGGTCTTTGACAAAGATAATTGTGATGAAAGCAGCACAGGCAATATTGTAGGAATTTGTAATTGCTGTATAGTTACCAATAACTTGTCCTCCCATATGCACATCATCCAAGAGAGGCAGCACTGCATATAAAAGTAAGTTGGAGAATCCTTCCAGTTCAAGGTGAGAGGAAATCAGCTCCAGGTCCATGTGCAACCAGTGAAATCTTGGATTGTCTGCGACTTGTGGCTTTAAGGACACTTGTGATTACTTCTGTCTTCAAACTAGTAGTCATGCTTAGCAAGGTAACTCTCAGTCTGGTAATCAAGGGGACTCCTAAACCTCCATGTTCCTGGCACTCCATGTCCAGCTGTCCCCACAGACCACTTTTTATATTATCCTCAACCTGACAACTTAGTCAGTCCCACCAAACATCGAGCTGCACTGTTCCCCCTGCTGAGGTCAGGGGGTGGTGATCATTGATGACCTATTCCCACAATAACCTCTGTCCTCTCATGCACTATTGTGTCCCCACTGCCAATCCCCACCCCACTTATTTGTTGAATTTCTCACCTTTGTGGTTATTTCCCCATCTATCTCAGCCAGTCGTCTGAGGATGGAATTGAACCCAGGACCCTGGTGCTGTGAGGCAGTAGTGTTAATCACTAACCCACCAGGCTGCCCTCTTTAAACAGAATGGATTTATCCAAAGTTCATTGTTCTCCCTGACTACTCTCCTGCTGAGCTCCTTAGATTAGATTACTTACAGTGTGGAACAGGCCCTTCGGTCCAACAAGTCCACACTGACCCGCCGAAGCACAACCCACCCAGACCCATTCCCTACATTTACCCCTTCACCTAACACTATGGGCAATTTAGCATGGCCAATTCACCTAACCTGCACATTTTTGGATTGTGGGAGGAAACCGAAGCACCCGGAGGAAACCCACGCAGTCACGGGGAGGATGTGCAAACTCCACATAGAGAGTCGCCTGAGGCGGGAATTGAACCCGGGTGTCTGGCGCTGTGAGGCAGCAGTACTAACCACTGTGCCACCGTGCCACCCTTCAGTAATTATCTAGATGGGCTTACAGCTGACCTTATATTATAATAAACATGGTCTACTCTGGCAAGACTAACTATCTCTCCATGTTTCAACAGATGGAAAGGATGGCAAGCCCATCATTGAGGCTAGTTGACTCGTGTTGTCACTAAACAATCTATCCTTGCATATTCCTCTCTCTCTTCCATCTCCAGCCATGAATTGAAGTCTAAATGAGGAAGGCAGATTAGCAATTGGCATAATAATTCTTAATAATTTGTTTTTTCTTTACAAATTCATACTACAGCTAGTCCTAAAGATAAGATACCGTCTGTGGACAGCAGTCTCTTTGAAACACTGTAATAACATTTGATGTGCCAACTTCACATTCTTGAACAGGTGCTGCTTAAGACAGACTGGTTCAAATGAATTGCTGTGATCTTGCAACAACTTACATCTGAAGACAGTAGGATTCTTTATTTTTTATTATTCATTCATAGAATGTGGGAGTTGCTGACTGAACCAGCATTCACTGCCCATTCCTAGTTGACCTTGAGAAGGTGGTGAGCTGCCTTCTTGCACTGCTTCAGTCCACTTACTGTATTTAGACCTACAATGCTATAATGGAGAATGTTCCAGGATTTTGACCCAGCAACACTGGGTCAGGATTGTGAGTGGCTTGGAAGGAAACGTGCAGGGGGTGGTGTTCCCATGTATCTGCTGCCCTTGTCCTTTCAGATGATAGTGGGTGTGGGTTTGGAAGGAAATCTGGTGAATTTCTGCAGTGCATCTTGTAGAGGGTACAGCACTGCTGCTACTGAATGTTGGTGATGGTGGTGATCATGATTCCTGAAGAAGGGCTCATGCCCGAAACATCGATTCTCCTGCTCCTTGGATGCTGCCTGACCTGCTGCGCTTTTCCAGCAAAACATTTTCAGCTCAGCGATGGTGGTGATCATTCCATCCCATGCCTAAACTGTGGGAATATTCATGGATTGTGGAGGATTGAATAGAATGCATGGAGATGGTGCTGAGAGAGAGAAAGAAGAGGCAAGTAAGGGATGGTTGATGATGAGGGGGTTACATGCTGAGTTAGGTACTAATGTGAAGTGTAAATGGTTGAAAATGTATTGGGACCAAACCAAACAAAATAGGACCTGGAGGTGTGAGGTTGGATAATGAACATGGAGGAGGGTGCTCATGTTCTGAAATTGTTAAACTCGATATAGAGTCCTGAAGGCTGGAAGGTACCTAGATGGGAAATGTGGTGCTGTTCCTTCAGCTTCACTGGAGAACTGCAGAAGCCAAGAGACAGAATTGTTGGCATGGGAACATGGTGGTATGTTGAAGTGACAGAAAACTGGAAGCTTGGGGTCAATATTACAGACAGACTCAACTTCTGCCTAGTGCTCAACTGCAAACAGCCACTCAGCAGCAGATGAAATATGCAGCAGGTGCATAAGTGGTTGCAAAGACAAAAGGGAAGTTATGCGTTTCACTGATATTGGAATAATAGGTAAGTGGACACAAATAACTCACTCACAGATTTTCTATCCTGTGAAAACAACTTACACTATTGAAATAAGGAGCTCATCAAGTTAAGAAAGTGAGTTGAAATTTATACTATGTTATGCCCTTGTACATGTTCTGATTCATATATCCTGCAGCGCTATTATAGGGTTGGAAAAAGCCTGTTGGACAGCCAGCAGGTAGTGCACTCAATGCAATCTCCTTGAACTGTTCTTGATCGGCTAATGCTCCAGAGTAAGCGTTCTTTCCCCCCAAAGATACTGTCTTGTCCCTTTAATTTTAAGCAAGTTCTCTTTGGCTGTTGCCTGCTTGGACACAGTGGCGCCCATTTATATTATTGCATTGCTGAATGACTAATCACACGCTAATATAACATAGTATTTAAATAGACCCTGTCTACTCCTGAAATTCAATCTGTCAAACATAATATTGAATTCGTCTAATAGTTATTGGAACTTGAAACTAACAAATTCCTTCCAATGTCTTACCATTAGCCTTGCTCCTTGTGAGAACACAGTCATTCCAATTTACATCCCAATCTAGCAAGATTTCCTTAACAATCCCAGATTTCCTTAACCATAACAGGTTTTTGATGACAGAAATTCCATGAAAATCTTCACTGCTATGTCCCGACTACACTCACCACAGGTTGAAGCCAAAAATCAAAAGACTGCACTTGTATGTGCAAAATTGTTGGTATTTTTAACAGCATAAATGGATTTGCAATCTGGTTATTAAGATTGCAATGATGTAATACAGCACATATTTTGCAAATTACAAACTGACTGCAGAGTGGGGTCGATCTGCACCAGGAGCAAGTTCACATTGGTTAATGATTGCATCTTAAATACAAGACGTCTGAGAATGTCACATCCACACCCGCAGATTTCATGTTTTTAGATGAAAGAGATGCATTTTTCCTCCCCTTTTTATCATTTTCGGGAAGAGCTTAATGTTTATATTTTACTGCACAAATCAACAAGGTTCTAAACATTGAAAGGAGATTGCAGACATATTTAGTGTGTAGTGCAGGAATAAAAACACTTAAAGGCATATTTTACAGCTAATACTTTTAACAAAACCTTGCTAGCCCAGGTGAGCTATGATACTCAAATGTATCACAATTTCAAAGGTGATCAAACCTTATCACAGTCAAATACTTAAGCAACAGTCAATTTACATATACTTCTTTTACTATCTTCATGTGACAGCCCTCAAAAATGGCCATTATTCTATGGAAATTAAAATACAATTTCTTAGGTGTAATTTAATATTTAGGGCTGAGATAGTGGTGGCTTGGATTTGGATACTGGGACCTGGTCTTTCCTCATGAGCAATTGTACCAAAGCCAACAAAGGCTAAATAAAACTGTACAAAGGTACCTGGTTAAGGGACAGGTGCCAGAAACTTTCATTGTATTTTTAGTGTTTCAGACTGTAGTAATCATTTGGCCCAAGCAGTAACTATCATGGGAATGATGTTATTCCAGTACATGGATCAACCACAAGCTGTTAATCCAGCTGGCAGGATGGTTACTGCTATCTGCAACTTGGCAGACTGCACTTTGTCCTTGATTAGGAACAGCTATCAACTTCTGTAAATATCCTAATCCATTTTAGTGACTGTCTGGTGCCATGTAGTTCACTATTTGACTAGATTCTCCTCAATGGACCTAGTGGCATGCCATCTTAAGTCAGTCAGACGCTGGATGGAAAAATCAGCAGCATGACATATACATCTGTTTGGGCAGTTGGATAGGAATTGTTTCTTAAATTCAAGGAGGTGGCTTCATTCACAATGACTGGCTTAATACTGGTATTATATGGCCCTATCTGCAAGTGACAGTTGTTCAAGGCTAGCTATTGATAATTTCCGTAAGTCAACTAAAGCTTTAGGATCATATCTATGGTGCTGCAGCAATGGTCAGGATAAAATTGATGCAAATGCCCATTTGTCTAAATTCCATTTTTATATCTTAAAATCTTGCAAAGGATTCTGGCCTGTGTGGGGTGAGGATGGAAGTGCAGGGATAAAGTTGGTGTACAACTAATCCAGATATCCAGACTAATGCTCAGAACATGAGTTTAAAACCCACTACACCAGCTGATGAAATTTAAATTCAATTAATGAAAAAGTCTGGAATGAAAAGCTAGTCATGGTATCAGTGGCCATGAAACTATCATTGGTTATCATAAAAACCCATCTGATTGACTAATATACTTTAGAGAATAAAATCTGCTGTCCTTACCTGGTCTGGCCTATATTTCACCTGAGATCCACGGTAATGTGGTTGACGAGTCCAAAACTAGAAGGCATAGGGTTAAGTTGAGTGGAGAAAGATATGAGAGAGATCTAAGGGGCAACTTTTTCATGTAGAGGGTGTTGTGTGTATGTAATGAGCTGCCAGATGAAGTGGTGGAGGCTGAGACAATTACAGCATTTAAAAGGCATCTAGATGGGTGTATGAACAGGAAGGGTTGAGAGTGATATAGGCCAAATGCTAGCAAATGGGAATAGGACAATTTGGACTATCTGATCAGCATGGAAAAGTTGGCCCAAAGGGTTTGTTTCCGTGCTGCACATCTCTATAACTCTAACTCTTAATTGTCCTTTGAAATGGTGTGGCAAGCTGCTCAGACTGAGATGCGGGTGACAAGTTGTGGCCTTGCCAGTGACATGCATGTCCCATGAAAGAAGCAAGAAAAACAGTTGTGCTGTGTGAAATAATTGATCCTTGTGAGGTGAGATTACTTGTGTTTGTGCCCAGTGACGCACGTTTAAATTGGGCAGAATCAAATATCTGGCCTATGGATCAAGAAAATTCGGACATTCATGCAATGTGTGTAATTAAGCTACATCCTGAGTGCATCTCAACTCATTGTAAATACTCTGCCCAAAGGTATGAAGCATTGTTACGACAGAGGTTGGAAGAATACATTGTTTTTCCACTCCTCCAGGGGACATAACGTGTGTAGTACCTGGTTCCCCATATGGCCCAGTTGTATTTAAAATAAAAGATCAACCAGGCTTTTTTGACTTACTATAAATAAAACAATGCAAAACAGTTTGTAATTTGAAAATATAAATGTTTACCTCTATAATTAACACAAAACACACATTGTTTAAAATCTTCCCTAATGACTGTACTGGACAAGTCAGATAACAGATTTTATTTTGTTTTAATGTAGTGGTCTTTCATCGAAACAAAAACACGTAGGCTACAGATTTGGTTTTAACAATAAAAGAGGTGTTTACAATGAATGGAAATAAAACTAAATAATTAAACCAAGCTACCAACATTATACAGCAAAACAAAATCCCATCTACTCCCCAATACCATCACTTCACATTTATTCATATCTCCAGAGAAATTTATCTTCCTTTATCAAATCTGCAGTTTGACTTCACTGCTTATTTCAAATTCCAATCCCATATACCGAGACACAACCAAAAACTTAGACATCCCCAGCGTTTTAATAATCTGCAGGATTCTAACCAAACTGGCTTGTTCTGGAAGTTTCACAAACTAAATCCTTTCACTAAGATAACTCATTTCATCAACTGTCCTAAACAATCCCCCTTTTCTAGGAGAGACTAGACATTACTTCTAACCCCAGTCAGGTCATCTTCAAATGGCCCAAAAACTTCTGAATTAAATTCTGAAGCTCATCCAAGCTTCTGCAGTAACTAATAGATTAATGACTTTTCTCTCCGGTGTAAATCCCCACTGTATAAACAAACATTGATTAACACTCCAAGGTCCTACAGTTATCTATTCTATGACATGTAACGTTTGTAAAATCATGGTCTCCGAAATACTGACCTAGTTCATTTTTAAACTCCTTCACAAAAGTAGACCAACACGTTTGTATTACAAGTTTGAAATCCAAACACTAAAATTAAATGTAAATCACACACATTGGGTAAAGGGAAAAAAACTCCCTCTATAGAAATTCATTTTGGAAAGGAACAATATTGGTTTATGATTCTCAATTAATCTTGTAGAAAAAATGGGTAAGATGTGGAATGTTCAGACAGCTGTTCAACCTGACATTCCTGGGCATCTCTAAACAAGTATCATCAATATAGAGAGATGTCTCTGGCCTCTTGACAGATGCAGCTTAATCAGCAAGCATAGTATTGAGGTGTGTTGTGGTCACTCTGTAAGAGTCACTCTGGAATCATCGTTGCAGTGCATCTCAAATAGGTGACAGGAACTGAGCAGTTCCTTTCTTTTGACAAGTTTCCTCCAATAGCAAAGTTCTGTACTCATGGGAACGGCCTCAACTGGGACCTTGGGTTCAGGGTCATACTACAGATGACCTCACTACAAACACACACACACACACACCCTCTCTCATACACAAGCTTTCTCTCATACACCCCCATACTCTCACAGATTTATACCCCTTTACACTCACTCACTCATACACATATCGCCACTTTGTCACAGACACTCATACCCCCTTGCACATGCACACACACACACAAGTTTGTGTGTGAATTTGTAGTTGCAAAATTACATTTTAGTTTAATGCATTTCGTCTCAAAAACTGCATGAATCCATGTAAGATTCTGTAAATCCTTTTTTCAGAAATAGAATCAGTCTGAACATTGGGGCACAGACAGCCTCACACAGGGCACCTCACACCTTCAATGCATTATCTGGGCTGACATGGTACCTATTGTTAAAGTTCACTTGAGAATGTAACTTTTAAAAAAGGTTCTGGGATTTACATATGAAAGAACTGAAACCAACATGGTCATTCTAAAAGATGAGCGATTTAACAAACAATCCAGGTCTTTTTCAATATTTAATTTCAGTTACATCACACTGTAAACTTTTGCTATAAATTGTGTCTTATGATCTTATACTCCACAACCACCTGATGAAGGAGCAGTGCTCCAAAAGCTAGTGCTTCCAATTAAACCTGTTGGACTATAACCTGGTGTTGTGATTTTTAACTTTGTCCACCCCAGTCCAACAGCGGCATCTCCAAATCATTCCTCAAATACAAACTCCAAACTTGCAGAATAGCCATAAAACCCAGTTGTAAAATAATCATGTGTTTTCCCTGAAGTGCAATGTGGTTTCCATTAATTGTGTTTTTTTTAAAAGTGTAGCACTGTCCTTTCATTGACCTCTTAAAAATTAAATTCAGGGATCTCGCTCAGTCCCTGAAACTCCAGCCAGCAAAAATTGTTCTGAAGAAGGGTCACTTGACCCAAAATGTCAATCCTACTTTCTCTCTACAGCTGCAACCAAACCTGCTGAGTTTTTCCAGTGATTTCTGTTTTTGTTCCACAAAAAAATTATGTTTTGAAGCCACCATAACAATTAATTTGGTTCAAATGGATGAAAATGGAAGCACAGAATTGATTATTTCAAATGCAAATTAAATGGATGTCTTTCAGAATGTAAATATTATGCAATACAGTATAATGTAGTTTGAGAATGGCATGTGTTAAATTTAGCAGAGGAACCTATGAGTTCCAAAGCTCTGCTCCACTGTCAGGATCTGGTGTACAGCAATTGATGGACTTTGATTGCGCATATTAATCAATAAGTCCATTCTTGTTTTATTATAGGACTTCCTCCTTCTTATGTTTCTCTTCAATTTTCGTCTTGTGTGCGATTAACCATTAGCTTTTCAAGGCAAGGCATAAATTATTTAAGCAGATATAGGTGCTTTAAGTGAGCGTTTTGAAAGCTGAAAAAGGATCCTTCAGTCCCAGCCAGTTCATTTATCAGGCTGTACATGACCCAGTTTCACAAAGTAATTATAATGGCATACACTTCATTTAGTGGCTGGAACAATTAATCACATTTGGTTACTGCTATAATCTCTGCTGCAGGCTTAACTTTGAAATTGGCATGAAAACATTAAGTTCACCTTTTAACAGCCTACAGGTATCTAAAGATGAATTATTAAATTCAACAAGGAAATAAATCTATGATAACTTTATGCACCAAACGATCTCTCAATTCTCTTTTTCTAGTCAGGTTTTAATAGAGGGAAGGGGGAGGTATGTTGGTAAGGAAGGAAATATATCACTAATTCTTTATTCTTTCTGAATGAGATTCCCTCTATTCACTTTATCTAAAAGTGCACACATCACAATGCGTACATTTTCATACATGCAAGTATAGTGATTTATCGAGATTCTACCTGTGGAGTCAACCCATTCCCAAATAAGGCCATAGACAGCAACTTGAGACAGTGATTGCTAATACTGAACCATTTTCCCTAGCTTCAATATCTCTGTCTAAAGAACAAATTCTCAAAGAACGATGTACTATCTACACAGGATTTTTGAGCATTAGTGTCATGACATATATTAATCTCAATCCATGTTCAAGTTTGCAATACAATTTAATGTAAAATTAGAGTATTTAAAACATTGACTGGCCACTAGAGGGTGCACTTAATCTTGGGCATAGACATTGCATAGCCAGTGCAAAATATGTTCGTGGTCTATTCTTAACCAAGAATTACTTTGCACAGAAATTGAGAGGAAACATTTATCACCATCATGATCTTGTCTCTACTTAATAATAACTCACTTGACCAGGAGTCAGAAACCTTAATAGCAAGGAGAGCAATTTTTAAAATTAGTGAAAAAAATACAATACCCTGAAAAGTCAAGGTCAATATATAACTAAATTCAAATTATATTTTGCATGTTGTGTATTAAGAAAGGGACAGAGTTTGTCATTTTAGGTGAAAACAACTCCAGCATTTGCTGTTTTCAGTACAGATTCCAGCATCTGAAGTAATTTGCACCTAAATAGTCACTTTAGGATTTCTTTTGAAAGCTTGGGGTTGTAGTCCAAGATACTGTTTTGTTTCCACACATTTTATTAAAGTTTTACAAAATGATTTAAAGAGCTGGGAGGGTGACGGACAGGGAAGAGGGGGATGGTGATGTTAACAGTTCAGTGCAGTATAATAAATGGAGAGAAAATAAACTATTGCTCCTAGGGACTAGTATCCAGTATCAGGAAAACAGAACAATCCAGAAATTCCAAAGAGAAGGTGAAAGTGACAGCCTTGAAATGAAGGCTAAATGTGGTGTTAAGGAGCTCTAGCAAAACTAGAATCAGTGGGAATCAGAGGAAAGCTCTCCATTGATTGGAACCATACCTGGCACAAAGGAAGATGGTTGTGATTGTTGGCTGTGAGTCATCTCACCTCCAGGCCAATCTCTGCGGGTGACTGGACACTCAGGGTAGTGTCCTATGTCCAACCATCTTCAGGGATTCATCATTGACCTTCCCTTCACCATAAGGTCAAAAGTGTGAACGTTCACTAATAATTGCATAATATTCAGCAACATCCACAGCACCTCAGATAGTAAAGCAATCCATTTTCAAATGTAGCCAGACTCAACAATACCCAGATTTGGGCAAGCAAGTGGTAAGCAAGTTTGACAGCACCCAAGTACGAGGCAATGACTATCTCTAAAAAAAGACACTTTAACTGCCACCCCTTGACATTCAATGGCATTGCCATCACTGAAGCCCCCTCACCGTCAACATTTATGGGTTACTATTGACCAGAAACAAAAGTGGACTAGCTATCTCAGTACTGTGGCTACAAGAGCAGCTGAGAGGCTAGAAGCTTGCAGCAAGTAACTTGCCTCTAGACTCCCCAAACCCTGTTCACGTATATGTGTGTGTGTGTGTGTGTGTAAAAGTGGACTAGCTATCTCAGTACTGTGGCTACAAGAGCAGCTGAGAGGCTAGAAGCTTGCAGCAAGTAACTTGCCTCTCGACTCCCCAAACCCTGTTCACGTGATATATATATATATATATATATATATATGTGTGTGTGTATATGTATTTGTGTATGTGTATGTGTGTGTATATATATATGCTGGACTATTCCCAGAATATGCCATTACAAGATGCTTGGCTGAATTGAACTAAGGCTCCTTTTCCAAATCCATAATCTCTACCATCAAGAAGCACAGGGTTGCAAATACATGGGTGCACCACCATCTTGTGATGATGCAGCTCCTTTAACAAGGTTATGCTATCCTTGGCTTCTTTTTTCAGCGAGGTTGTAAAAGCAGCGGTTCCGAAAAGTCCGGTGTGGATGGGTTTTAGCGCCAAGTCAGGGTGCGAGTGGCTTAGAGCAGAAACTTCAGATTGTTATGGACCAGGGCAGAGCCCCTCAAAACATTTGAAGAAAGTAGCCTGAACCCTAACCTTTTGAGTTGCTGCAAGTAGGTGGAAAGTGGATATTCCAGGAGATATTGCAGCTGGTCAAACCAGGATTTATTTACAAGATTACCGAATGAAACACAAACAAAAGAGAACTGAATACCAAATAACTTAACCTTTCTGAAAACTCAACAGATTATTCCCAAGTTAAGAATGCTGTTCCAAATTCCTGCAACAATCCCCATAATGTGCTAATACCAAATTTCTGGATGACAGAGGTGATGACAATTACACAAAGAATCTACAAAAGGATACAGGCAGGCTGAGTGAAAATTTAGCAGATGGAATATAATGAGGGAAAATTGGAGATTATTCCTGGCACCTTTACCCCTCACCCACTTACCTTCTCTTAGTAGCTTGGCAAAAAGGCTTTGGGGCATCTACTCTGTATTTACAGTATAATAGTTGATCCATTGTTGTGAAAACAATGCATGGCATCTTCAAAGATTCACTCTGCTGCTGCCCGCATGGTTTACTGCATCGTGTCTGTGGAATGGATCCTGCATCAGAAATTGTGTCTGAAAAAAAATCATACAAATGCAAGAAGGTAACCTTTCATTCGATCTGGGTCACAAATAGAGATTCCAACCCACAGCTGAAGATCTAGATATTTTCTCATGAATCTGTTTGAAGATGTTATTACATACCTCCAGGTGGCTCAGAGGTGGGTAAACTCCCAGCATGGGACAAGAACACAACACAGAAGATTTAGCAAAAAGCAAAGAACTGCAGATATTGGAAATCTGGAACAAAAAACAAAATCGCTGGAGAAACTCAGCAGGTCTGGCAGCATTTGTGCAGAGAAAGCAGAGTCAACATTTTCTGGATCCTGCGACCTTTCTTTCACTGGATCTGAAAAATGTTCACTCTGCTTTCCCTCCATGGATGCTGAGTTTCTCCAGCAATTTGTTTTCGTAGCAGATGTCAGCTTGTATCTTGAAAATTGCCACACTGTTACTCAAATGTTGATAACAAAAATGGAAAACAAGTCAGAGACACTTTTCAACAACATTTTAAAGACTTTGCAAACAAAACAAAATGTGAATTGAATGATACATTGCTCATGAGGAAATGTTTAACAAATCAAAGGCATTTAATTACCATCCGTATAAGTTCATCGATCAAAGTAGGGAGCTGTATGTGTCCTTAATGAGTCGCAAGTTACAGAGCCCTGCACAGGAGCAATGGAAAATCATATAGAATAACAATTTGTGACATGATAGCATTAGGTAATAAAATCAGAGGCTCCAAAGTCACTGGTTTCATTGCCAGCCAAAGACAAGATGAGCAAATATTTCATTCTCAACTCGAGTGAACTTGACCCTTTGCACTCCCAATTATGTTGTGGCCACCTCAACATTCAATGCTCCTCCGAAGAAGGAACAGATTTGACCTGATGAATTATTACCCTTATTATTTTGCTTGGATGAATAACAAGATAAGTTTTAAGCATCGCATTTGTTTCCATTCCTGTCAAATTTTAAAGACAATTTATTATTGAATGATTCATTCTTGCTTTCAGGGAAGCTTTTGTTTTGAGTTTTGAATTCCTTTCCTATTATCCTTGTTTGTTCCATTCTATGCAGTCTCATCCTTCATTTAGAGCCTTGAACTCATTTTAAAAGGCTATCTTCTCCTTGGAGAGATGACTGGTGGTGGTTTCAGAGGGTTGTTGTACCTCATGTGCCGCTTGAGAAGGAGTGTCCTTCATGGTAACCTCAGCTGGTGAAGGAGATGAACCCATGCTATTGACGTTACTCTGCATTGCAAATCAGCCATCCAACCAACTGAGCTAACCAGTCCCCAGAAATTATGGCTGATTGCATTGAACTTCCATATGTGGGATGGGATGGATCGGTCTTTATGGGTTAATCATTCCATTCCCCACAACGATGGACTTGCCCTGTTACCCCAATTGCTCTACCTAATGGTCAAGCAGGAAAACTCTGACTTTGGTATATGCTCAGGAATATCTTCAATCTGTGTCCATTGGTTTGCTACAAGCTTTCCTCAATTGCTGACAGCTGTAAGGCAGTGATTACTTGGTTATCTGAATTGGCCAACATTACCAGCTTCCTACATGGTTTTAATTTATTGATGGAACGTGGGTGCCAGTGGCTGGTCCAGCATTTGTTCCCCATCGCCAATTGCTCTGGGCAGAGTGGCCAACTCAGAGGGCAGTAAAGAGTCAATTAAACCTCTGAGTCTGGGAGTCACATGCAGGTCAGAGCAGATAAGAATGAAAGATTTCCTTCCCTAAAGCACATTTAGTAAATCAGATGTGTATCTATGACAATCGATGATGATTATGATCGCGGGTTTTTAAAATCAGATTTTTTATTGAGTTCAAATTTCACTCTCGACACAAATGTCACTTCTCACTTCTCAGTCCAAGCCTGAATCTTGTCCAAGTCTTGCTGCATTTGGAAATAGACTGCTTGAATATCTGAAGAGTCATGAAAGGTGAACATTGTGCAATTGTCAGTGAACATCCCCATTTGTGACATTATGATGGAAGGAAGATTATTGATGAAGCAGCTGAAGATGGTTTGCCCTACGACATTACCCTGAGGAACTCCTGCAGCGATTGAGATGGCTGACATCCAACAATCACAACCATCTTTCTTTGTACCAGGTTTGACTCTAAATAGTAAGACGATTCCTTGAACTTAGTTTTGCTAGGGCTCCTGGATGCTTCACTCAGTCAGATTGAGGTGTATAAAATCACGAGAGGCATAGAAAGGATGAATGCTTATAGAGAACAACCTCAATTATCCGAATGAGATGGGTGAGGAGTATTTTGTTTGGATGACAGAGTTCGATAAGAAATTGTTCTGATAATTGATATCGTTTTTATGGCACCTTGAGCTCTTATTTGAATAATTGATGTTCGGATAATAGAGGTTATTCTGAAGTCTTTTTCCAAGGTATTGAGAACTGAAAACTAGAGAGCATATGTTTATGGTGAGAGGGGAAAGGTTTAAGAAGGACCCAAGGGGCAACCTCTTCACACAGAGAGTGATGCGTATATGGAATGGACTGCCAGAGAAAGTGATTGAGGCAGGTACAATTGCAGCATTTAAAATCATTTGGATAGATACATGGATGGGAAGAGTTTAAAGGGATATGGATTAAATGCAGGCAATTGGAACTAGCTAAGTGAGCACCAGGGTCAGCATGGACCAGTTTGGGCTGAAGGGCCTGTTTCCATGCTGTATTCCTGCATGACTCTGTGACTCAAAATGTGGCCTTAATGTCATTCTTACCTCATTTTTGGAGTTGAGCTCTTTTGTAGTTAGGTTACAATTGCAGTATGACAGCCGTGCACGAATAAAGTGTGTTGGAACCGACTGAAATGAGAAAGAGGGGAGCTAAGAGTTTCTCTTCACCTATCTGTAACAAAACACTGCCATGTCTTCTTTCTAACTCAGTGGAGATGTCTGGACCTTTGAATGAACATCACCTTCAAACTGCATGTTCCAATGTGTTTCAGCTCGCCCAATCTCAGCTGTTAAAAACGCAAAATGTACAAATGAAATCGGTAATTTGGTGCAATAGAAAAGTTCTCAATGTTGATGTTTCTGTGCATGATTAGGATTTGCTGACCACAAGCTAAGATGCAGATCAAAAAAGAAATTTCGTGATGGGGTTGGACTTGAAGCCTCTCAAACATCACCCCTGATTTTTCAATAGGGATAATAATGGAGTTAAGAGCTCTCATAGTTACGAAGGAGTAAATCAGACAGCAACTGCTGATGCTTGCCATGCTCAGTTAAAATGCAGAAGTGAAGTACTGAATGAAGAAATGCACTATTGTTTGCTCTATTAACATAACAATCCAGGTCCCTCATTGAGGGCGGGCTGTTGAAACTGGTTAATAAATTGTCATGAAATCCCACAAAAAGTGCAAGTGCAGTTGTCAGTGTGATGAATGGCAAATGTTACTCCTTCATCACAACACTAAACCTGCAGCACAGGCCCTTAAATCCATGGGATGGTGATCCTTTCATTCAAGCACAGGCATAATTGTTTAAAATTAGCCATTAGCAAAGGCATACATGTTGCTAGCAGCTTAGAAAATAATTCAATTGCAGCAAAATTGAAATACTCCCTTAGTCTCTGGATAATTATGCTGCAAAGTTTTATTTTGGACGACAAATCACAATTGAGGGATTCAGCACAAGGAAAATTGATCCCACCGCTGTCACTCTGTTTGAAGGTGGCCCAGTGGCTCAACAGTTAGCACAGCTGCCTCACAGTGCCACGGACCCAGGTTCAATTCCAGCCTTGGGCGACTGTGTAGAGTTTGCATGTTCTTGATGCGGTGTGGACATGATGGGCCAAATGGCCTCATCCTACACTGTTGGAATTCTTACGATTTATTTGGTTTTCCAGCAGAAATGAGGACGAGCATTCCTTTGGGAAACCTTGTAGGTGATAGAAATAATTACAATGTTTACAAGGATAAGACTAAACATTGAGTTTCTTTGTTTTAAATGCCCATATATTATTCCCATTTGCGATCTCTCTCCATGTGAGGAATGAATGCCTGACACGAAGCAGGGTTTCAGATCCAAGACGTACTTGCACATATTCACAGTAGCAAGATGTGCTTGCAACCTGCACCTCAAGGTAGCCATTCACTGTGGTTGAACTGGCCATTGACAGCAAAACCTAGTTTTATTAGCCCCACTGGCCAATCCGTTCTGGTGCATATCAAAACTTGGCAAATGGAAACGCGCAGGGTATAGCCGATCATGGGAGTAAGGTGATATTATTGTATCTGCAATAAAAATTAAAATATTGCATAAATTCTGTCCTTTATCAGATTGAAAATGTACTGAACAATATGCCACTGACAGCCTGGGAAAATGTGAGGACTGCAGATTCCTGAGATCAGAGTCGAAAAGTGTGGTGCTGGAAAAGTACCCCAGGTCAAGCAGATTTCGAGGAGCAGGAGACTCAACGTTTCGGGCATAAGCCCTTCATCAGGAATGCCATTGACAGCCTGACTCCCCTAATAAGGTTTTGTAGAAGAGCCATATTAGACTCTAAATATGTTAACATAATTTCTCACACCACAGATGCTGACAGAACTGCTGAGTTTCTCCAGCACTTCGTTTTTCTTCTCTTTAATTAAAGTAGGCAAGTTATAAAGTGGAATCCCAATCAAACTAAAGAAACAATCGTGGGAGGGCTTTATAAGTGCTAAGATGGACATAGGAAGCAAATGGCAACGTAACATATAGGAACATTCAGACCCTTGAGCCTGTTCCACCTTTCAATGAGATTATGGCATATTGGGCCTAAATCTATATACCTGCGTTTGGCCTATATCCCTTAATACCTTTGCTGAACAAAAATGTATTTGTCTCAGATTTAAATTAAGAACTAATCCAGCATTCATTAATCAGATTCCATTCCCTACAGTGTGGAAACAGGCCCTTCAGCCCAACCAGTCCACACCGACCCTCTGAAGAGTAACCCACCCAGACCCATTTCCCTCTGACTAATGCACCAAACACTATGGGCAATTTACCATGGCCAATTCACCTGACCTGCACATTTTTGGACTGTGGGAGGAAACCCACGCAGACATGGGGAGAATGTGCAAACTCCACACAGACAGTTGCCCGAGGCTGGAATCAAACCAGGGACCCTGGTGCTGCGAGGCAGCAGTGCTAACCACTGAGCCACCATGCTGCTTTAATGCTTGTGGAAGAGAGCTCCAAACATCCACTACTTAGAAGTGCTTCCTAACATCTCTCCTGAATAGTTAGGCCCTAATTCTCAAACTATGTCCCCAGTTCTAAACTCCCCAAACATTGGATACAGTTTATCTTTATCTACCCTGCCTTTTCTTGCTAATATCCTGAAGGCTTCGAGCAGATCACACCTTAAACTTCTAAATTCTTGAGGAAAACAGACCTAAGTTGTGCAATCTCTTCTCATAACTTAACCTGTGAAGTCCAGGTATCATATTTTAAACCTTGGTTTTACTCCCTCCCAGGTCATTATACTGTTCCTAGGGTGGCATCGAGATCTGCTCATAATACTCCAAATGGGGTCTACTGAGTTTTGTATCACTGCAGCATAACTCCTGTGTACTCATCCTCCAATCCTCCAGATATAAACAGTCAGCTTTCCATGAGCTTGCTTGATTATTTTAATGCACCTGTTCAAGACATTTTAAAGATCAATGCACCTGAACCAAACCCTGTCCCCACTCCACCCACCCACGCACCCACCACATACTCCCCCACACCCTCCGCCTCCACCACCCACCTACCCACCCCCTCCTCTCACACTTCTAATTAAGGCTCGAACACAGATTCACGTGGGACACTACAGGTCACATCCTGCCAGTTTGAGTACTGACTTACCCTACTTTTTGTCACCTGCCACTCAACTACCTTCCCAGTCGTGTCACTAATTTACCCTCAGTTTCATATTTTAGTTAGCATTCGTTTATGTGGGACAAATGCCTGCTGGAAGTTCATACAAACAACATCCATAGCCAGTCACCTATCTCCTAATTTAGTCACCTCCCAGTTAAGCACAATATTTTTGGCAATAAAAATAGAGCTAAGTGGAGTTTTAGAGATAATTAGCAAATAATCTTTACATTGAGCATTTTTTCTCCACCAATATTTACTGTGGCATATCTGCAGAGAATGCAATGCTGTTACCTCAAATTACATGCAGAGTTATATCTGTTTACCTATCATCCAACTAATCTACAAAGCACATTGCATCCAAACCCCAATCCCAGTAATGGTGATGTACATTGGCCTCCACCATTTATCACCTTCTCAATATTGAAATTTCTGACTGACCAGAAGCAGTGCCATCCTCATTTATATAGTTTAACAACTTCCATCTACAATCTCCAATGGTATTATATTTCCAATCATGCATTGAAAATATCGACAAAATCATGGAAAATATAAACTGAACTAACCCGTAAGATGGAGCTGCCAGCAATAGATGTTGATAATCAGATTTCTTCAGGTGGTTGTGTACAGCAGTTTCCTTCAAAGGAGCTTAGAAATAGTTGAATTCCTCCTAGAATTACAATGGTTAGCTAGAATTTATTCACTTTGCAGGCAAGACATAGACACTTTTTTTTCAGAAATTAAGACTTTTGAGCAACACTGAGATCAGACGTTGAGCTGCTCACTCGTTGGGTGTCACCAGCAGACTCCGGTCAAAAACTCACTAAACGGAGCAACAGGCTTGCACAATTGAATCCTATTCCTAATTTTGGTATAAATGCACAATCTAAAAATTGTGACAATTGCATCATTTATTGACAGGGTGGATATTTTAGAGTCTTAGAGATGCACATCATGGAAACAGACCCTTCAGTCCAACCCGTCCATGCCAACCAGATATCCCAATCCAATCTAATCCCACCTGCCAGCACCCGGCCCATATCCCTCCAAACCCTTCCTATTCATATACCCATCCAAATACCTTTTAAACGTTGCAATTGTACCAGCCTCCACCACTTCCTCTGGCAGCTCATTCCATACATGTACCACTGTCTGTGTGAAAAAGTTGCCCCTTAGGTCTCTTTTATATATCTTTCCCCTCTCACCCTGAACCTATGCCCACTAGTTCTGGACTCCCTGACCCTATCCATGCCCCTCATAATTTTGTAAACCTCAATAAGGTCACCCCTTAGCCTCCGACACCCCAGGGAAAACAGCCCCAGCCTGTTCAGCCTCTCCCTATAGTTCAAATCCTCCAACACTGGCAACATCCTTGTAAATCTTTTCTGAACCCTTTCAAGTTTTACAACATCCT
>NC_057735.1:12082152-12131724 GCF_004010195.1 Chiloscyllium plagiosum
AAGATCCTGTTGTAATCTGAGGTAACCCTCTTCGCTGTCCACTACACCTCCAATTTTGGTGTCATCTGTAAACTTACTAACTGTACCTCTTATGCTCTCATCCAAATCATTTATGTAAATGACAAAAAGTAGAGGACCCAGCACTGATCCTTGTGGCACTCCACTGGTCACAGGCCTCCAGTCTGAAAAACAACCCTCCACCACAATTCTGTCTTCTACCTTTGCGCCAGTTTCAAATGGCTAATTCTCCCTGTATTCTTTTCACAATATTTTTCAGCGACCTTTATGTTTCAATAATAGTATGATGCTCATACCTTTGAGTCAGTCATCTGATTATTTAGTAAGTCAGCCTGCTGTCACATTTAGTCTGTATCAGGAACTGTGATGAATACAAATGATTATACTCTTGGACTCAGGCTAAGCAGAAACAACACAGTATTTTAACAAAAGACAGAGACTTACATATAGATAGCAGCTTTCACAACCTTCAGATGTTCCAAAGTACATTACACACATCTCTGAGAAAGGCAAGATACGTTTACAAATTGATAAATGTTTCAGTATTGAATTCACTTTTACAAATATCTGCAGTAGAGGCCCTGTGCTCCATATGAATGGAGCCTCTCAATTCATATTGCATTCCTCCATGCTTTTAAGATGGTTTAACCTACTTAAACAGATTCTATTCCTGAAAGTGCCAGACAGAATATGGTGCAAACTGTTAAAAGTTTTTGTTCAGAATTTTGCCAGTTAGAAATGATAAGCACAGAATTATCTGAAATAATTGGTGGACTGGCTCATCTCTGCTTTGAATCACCAGATATTGTGTTCAGGAATTGAGATGTAGTGGTGGGAACGTGCAAGCAGCATGTCAGTAAATTTTTACCTTATTATCAAGCAGCTGTAAGATTCTTCATTGTGACTGCTGCTTCAGGCACCAAAGTTTTGATACTTTATGGTTATACATAGAACAGGACAGGAACAGGCCCTTCAGCCCATCATGTCTGTGCCGACCACGATGCCATTCTAAATTAATCCCATCTGCAACATAGTCCACATCGTTCTATTCCCTGCTTGTTTGCGTATCTGTCTAAATGCATCTTAAAATTTACTAATATATCTGCTTCCACCACCTCCTCTGGCAGCATGTACTAGGTACCTACTACCTTGCAAAAAAAACTTCCCTCACACATCTCCCTTAAACTTTTCCCCTTTTTGCCTCATACCTATGCCGCCTGGCATTTGACATTTCCATCCTGGGAAAAAGACTCCAACTATCCACCCTATCTATGCCTCTCAATTTTATGCACTTCAATGAGGTCCTCCCCTCAGCATCCGACACTCTATGAAAACCATCCAAGTTAGTCCAACCTCTTCTTATAGATAATGCACTCCTATCCAGATAACATCCTGGTAAAGCTCCTTTCACCCTCTCCAAAGTCTCCACATCCTTCCTATAGTGTGGGGACCAGAACCGCACACAATACTCCAAAACTGGCCCAACTATAGCTTTATACTACTGCAACATGACTGATCAAGTTTTATATGCAATGCCCCGATCAATGAAAGCAGGTGTGCCATACACCTCCTTTGCCACCTAATCCACTTGCATTACCACTTTCAGGGAGCTTTGGACCTGGACCCCAAGATCACTCTGCATGTCAATGCTTCTGAGGATATGCTGTTTACTCTTATACATTCCTCTTTGACCTCCTAAAATGCATCACCTCACACTTGTCTGGATTAAACTCCATCTGCCATTTCTCCACTCAATGTTCTGACTGATCTATATCCTTTGATAAGCTTTCTCACTACACTTGTGTGATGCTGCTGCTTGTATAACAAGATTATGTTGTCCTTGGTTTTTCTTTCAAAGAGGTTGTAAAGACGCAGGTTCCGAAATGTCTGGGTGGATCTACCTGAAGAAGCTTTTAAGTTTAAAAAAACCCTTGTACAAGGAAAGGGGAGTGGCCAGTTCTCCCAGCTCAGCTTTTCTCTGGTTTGGTTGGGTTTTAGCAGTCTGGCTGCTCATTGAAAGCAGTCGGTCAGTTTTGAGGCTGCTGGTCCAAGAAACAGCTCCATGGAAGAAGGTGTTCCAAGCTGAATTGCTTTGCCATATCTCTCTCTCACCTGTAAGACCGTGTGTTTGATTTTACCTTTTTTTGCCAAGGGGTGTTTACTTGAAACAGCAGGAATTTGAAGCAACATCCTTAAATTGGGATAATCTGTTGGATTTTCAGATAAATAAAGTTATTCTATATTCTGTTCTTTTATGTTTGTGCTTCGCTTGGTAATCCTGCAAATAAATTTGGTTTTGCTTAAAACCAACTGGTTGGGCCAACTGCATCACTCCTGGAATATCCGCTGTACACCTACTTAAACTGAGGGTTCGGGCTACTTACTTGAAATGTTTTAAGGGGGTTTGGCCCGGTCCATAACACCTAGTTCAGAGATTTGTTTTTAAAAATCTGTGACAGTAACAAATACTGAGGCAAGGAAATTTGTTTTGAGCATGGTACAAGTATATTTATTGCAATGGGAAAATTATACAAGATGAGAGTGATATATTAACTCTTACTGTTTTACAATGAAGAACATAAGTTTGGACATGTGCTTCATGTCTCGTTTTGTACCACTGAACACCACACACTCTTCTTAAAAAGACAAAGGATCTTATCCAGTAATACCTCCATGATCAATAAAGCAATGAAGCATTTGAAATTTTGCAGCATGAGAGGATGTCAGGGAGTGGAGGGATACAAGTCTGAGTACCCAAGATCATGCAGTTTCTGATTTTAATTGCAGCAATAAAGGAGTGTGGATAGATAAAGCTCAAGAGTCAGAGAAGACAATGAGATAACAACAGTTAAAAGAGGGAGAATGATATTTGCATTACACATCCCTTTGCATATCTAATTTGGAACAGTATGGGAGAAACCAGAGATCAAAATAGTTACTGATTAAGCATCAAGGTGAAATCTCCAAGGTTACAATCTTATCACTTCATTTAGTCAAATAGAGCCAATTAGTAGAATAAAGTCTTCAGCACTAAGGTATTTTGGTCAGAAATGAAGGATGTTGATATCCTCAAGAATACATTCATGTATCCAGTTTCTTCAGTCCATTTAAAAATTATTTTTTAAAACCTTTCCAATGGCAGAAAAATAAAACTACTTTGCAACATTTCTAAAAATGTACTTATATACAAGTTTAAAAACCAGATGACTGAATCTATCAAACCTCATATTGTTAGCACAAAGTAGGCAGAGCTGAGCTTTAACAGCAAGGAGTTGTTCAAAGTTACAGGATTCTCAGAACACACCCAATCTTCACATTTTTAGTGTCATTATACACCTCAGCTCAGACTCAAACTCATTGAATAAATATTAAAATATATTAATTGCTGTTGGAATTAGCAAGAAACCTTGAAAACACATCCCTTTGATTTATAAAAGTGTCTAATCTTGTATTAAAGTTTAAGCAAGCTTTAGATCTATGGTATATATTATTTATAATCTGTCTTTGTAATACTGTATGATTGCACTAATGCTGTTAACTGATCCATGCTACTCAGAAAACACCACAGCTCAGTAAGGCTGTTGAGAAAATAAGAAGCTAATCTATTGACTGCCCCCCCCCCCAATCACACTCAATTGCCACCCCACTCGTAAGCCATTTTAGCCAGTCTACTTCACCTCTGCTCCCTGCCAAACCTTTCCTTTCCTGGAGTGCCACTTATTTTTTGGCACCTTCTGACATCCATAATGCACTCCCTTCCATTAACCCCATCACCAGATTGTTCCATCTCCATCACCTCTCTGCCAAGGACAATCTCTAGTCTCCATCTCTCTCACATCCACCCACTCACTCCTGTTGCAGCCAAAGCACTTCCTCCATAACATCCCCAAGCCCAATATAAAAGCTATTTTGAAAATAAAGCAGTAAGACCATCAATCCGCTTAAGCCAAATTGAAATTCCAACAGCTCAGGCAGGTTTATCAGTGTGTTACCATAAACTTTGTTTAGGTTTAAGATTTGTCGACACAGAAAAGCATTACAGGAAATTCTCCCTTAAGTTGAGTTTGAAATATGAGGTTTGCAGTAAAATCCTGGCCAGGATTTCAGTACTTCAGTCAAGAATGGAATGTATAATTATTGGCAAAACATACTTTAAAGCCACAAATATTAATATCAGTTTTTCCCAGCGTGATCCTATCTCGATGCCTGAAAATTCAGTTTTGGTAGGGGCTTAGGTTGTATGGTGGGAAAGAGATCTGTAAAAGTGGGAGTGAAAGAATGCAAAGAGTGGGGGAACAGATGGTGGAAAGACCTGTGAGAGTGGCAGTGGCCTCTGGGGTGGAGGAAAGGGGAGCTCGACAGTGTCCATTGCTGCATCAGACCTTTTGGAAGCCTCCAGCTGGACTAAGGACTCTAGAAGTGGTTTCTGCACTCTGTACTAGGAAGAGTGGAGATCAGATGAAAAACACAATCATTTCAATAAACTATCAAAGGATGACCATTGCAGTGAGCATCTGTTAGACATGTCTTAAGGGAAGGGAAAGGGGGTGGGGGAGCAGGGAAGTGGGATGAAAACTGCAAAATACAAACACAGTGAGATGTTGCACATTAAATCCACTTGAAATCGTCAACAGGCAAGAGGAAATGCTTCTTTGTCAGTATGGAACTTAGGAGTTGCTCCAAGCACCTTATCCTTTTACTTAATTTGAGAGATGGGAGAATTACTGGCAAAATGGGCACTTATTACCCTGGAGGAGAAAATGATTGGGTACCTTCCTGAAAACTGCAATTTGTGTAGTGAAGGGATTCCCACAGTGCTATCTTATTCTGATCATGCCCAACAATGACAGTTTGATACATGTGAATTGGTTACTATGCCACTCTGGAAGGCAGTTAAGAATGAATCATATATAAGCCATATCCAACAAAGGTAAAAAGGTTAAGTATAAGGTTCCTTTCCCTAAAAGAGGTTGGTGAGGCAGATACGTTTTTCCAACAATACGATTCACAGTCACCAAAGCTGATACTAGTACTTTTATTCCAGATTTATTTAATTGATTGAATTAAAATACCCCAGCTGCCATGGCGAGATTGAACTCCTCTGCAGATTCATACTGAGTTTTGGATTATCTTTCTACTGTGCTACCTTCCCTGTGTGTCGGGCTCACTAAATTACCCAGCCTGAGTTATTTCTTGCCTCTTCTAACATGGTCATATGTTTTACAGGTCTCAAAGGAGGGGGGGAGGGGGGAATGGGGGACAGAAAGAGAAGTGAAAGACAAGGATTCAAGATTGTAACAAAAAACTGAAATTACTGGAGAAACTTAGCAGGTCTGGTTGCATCTGTGGAGAGAAAGCAGGGCTCATGTTTCAAATCCTAGACCCATCTTCATAAAGAGAAGCAGCTATGAAAAGATGGTACTTACGCTGATGGCAGACAATGGAGAGGCAAAGGAGTGGATGGATAGGGAACCCAAAGTGTGTGTGTGTGCATGTGGAAGAGAGAGAGAGAGAGAGAGAGAGAAAGAAAGAGAGAGAGAGAAAGAGAAAGAGAGAGAAAATTGGCAAAGGGATTGCTGATAGTAAGCCAGGAAAGAAGAGTAGCTAAATGGGTGATAATGGGAACTATGAGTAGTTGAGATTAGACTGGCTCTGCTGAAAGCAATCCACATTATGACAAGACCTGGGCTGTGGGGGTGCGTAATAGGCATGGAAGGAGGTGCTGAACCTCCACAGATGCTGCCGGACCTGCTGAGTTTCCTCTGAAATTTCAGTTCGCATCATAAGCTCTGTTTTGTATTTCTGGGCCAACATGGCACCTATTGTTAAAGCTCACTTGCGAATGTAACTTTAAGAAAGTTCTGGAATTTACATATGACAGAACTGAAACCAACATGTTCATTCTAAAAGATGAGATACTTAATAAACAATCCAGGTCTTTTTCAATTTTTAATTTCAGCTAAACAGTAAACTTTTGCAATAAATTCTGTGTCCTACGATCTTATACTCCACAATCACCTGACGAAGGAGCAGCACTCTGAAAGCTAGTGCTTCCAAATAAACCTGGTGTTGTGAGATTTTTAACTTTGTACACCCCAGTCCAACACCAGCACCTCCAAAATCATGACTTGTTTTACATATTACTGAAAAAACTAGCTGAATTGGCCAAGAATTAACACGAATGCTTATGGAATGAAAGTAAAGGGAAAGTGAAATGTCAGGATCAGCAAAATACATTTAACAGAACTTTTTTTTTGTTGTAGCTATGCATCACATCTGTAAAGTTGTTGAAAAGCCAGTTGTGAAGATTAATGGTCTGAATTGCTTCTACCATTCCAGAACTCTACCTCACCTTAAACCGATCCATAAAATAACATGCACCTTTTCTCAAGGAGAATATTTGTAAAGCCATGAATCTTAATAACACCAGTGTTAGAGTGCTCACAACTTAAACATCAATAACTTAATGCAATGAATGCACTGGTTTAGTAAATGTGCAGTCAGCAACAAGGAAGAGGTCAGGGGGTGGAACAAAGTTTCAAAATCAGTGATGGGTATCTAGGGGAGATTTGAATTATTTCCACTGGAGCAGAGCGGAATGAGAAGAGATTTACTAAGAAGTCTGACAGAGGGAATGCAGAGGATTATACTGGAGTATGGAATACTTTGCCACAGGGAATAATTGAGGCAAAGACCATTGCACCTTTTCAGGAAAAGTCAATTAATTAGATGAAGCAGAGGAAGAGGCAATTCCGTACAGATGCACAGCAAGGCAGTAGGATTAGTTTTGGGTTGGTCCAGCAAAGATCCAGCACAGACACGATGGGCCAAATGGCCTCCTTCTGTGTTGTAAACATCTATGGATCTGGTTCTCCTAAAAGGCCTTTGTTCAGTTGTGATCCAAGCGAAGACATTGTTACCAAAACAAAGTCAGATCATCGACTGGATCTCAATGGAGATAAATACAGCAGCTTCCATATTCCTGTGGACTCCTGTTCCTTTATATAAGGGATTATAAATTGTCACTGTACAAAATATCTCTACAGTATAAATACAGTATTCATAGACTTTTTAAACAGTTGCAAGGTCAGCAATTTTAACAAAAATAGATTTTTTAAGGCAAAATTATTATTTCTACCAAAAATAATATACCTCTTTCCCCAAATGAATTATACTTTTCTATAATGTAGCAATCAATTTAGAGACCTAAAGTCAGCCAGAGGTGAGTGATACAGACACTAAAACACTAATGTAGATGTATATACAATTTGTGGATTAATAACATTCAGAAACACACACATATATTGAGGATATTTTTCAATATTAACCTTCTTACTGGTGCAGGACAATAAATGGCCAAGCCATCAGCTCAGACAGACAATGTTAGAGCCCTGGATGATTTACCAATAGGACGGTGACAGAAAACAGCAGTGGGGTGCCATATCACAGTGCTCATGGTCCTGAAGTACAAAAGGAAGTTCTTTACTTCTATCCAAGCTCAGTTGAAACACTTAAATTGTCAAAGCATTGTATTTGCACAGCAACAAAAATGAAAATGGAATCTACTTTGTTTCACTTCTTGTAAGTTCTTCAGGCATCTTAGCCATTTGTCCGACCATCGGGACAGAGGCCCACTGACTTGGAGATCGTCACAGCAGGGTTTCACAAACCTATCCTCTGAGAATGGCCTGTTAGGTTTGTGGAGCATTTTATCAAATGACCTACAGCCTCAGCAAAGAAGGAAGAAGTTGAGGTCACAAAGGTCTAATAGGCAAAGTGACTGGTTAGAAAGCTCATAAAAGAATGGACAGCAGTCAGGTGGAGGAGTGTAACACAGTATGGAATTATGCCGTGTTTAAGAATGTCAGATTCTGCTATTATTGAATTATCAAATTTAGGTTAGGGCACAAAATATTATTGCAGTCCTGCTATCTAACCAAAAATATCCTTGACCCTGCAACCAGAGGCTGAAGTGAGTGCTCTTGGTGTACAGGGAATGTATATCACAGGTCATGAAGGAGGAAAATGACAACATTTGTTTAAACGACCAATCATACAGACATTGATACCTTGAAAACATTTCTGTCTGAAGTGCCTACTGTAATGTGTACACAGTGTACCTCAGTGTACACAGGATTGTGACACCAGTCAACACCAAGGTTTCATATCTATGTCCTAAAAGCAACGCAAGAGTGAAATGCTGTAACTAAACTTGAGCTTCCAAAGCTTTAAATGTTGAGGATTGCTGATCTTTCCAAAGATGCATGTCCCTGTCTGCAGTTTAGGGCACTAGGTCCGTTTCAAACCATCTACCGTCATTCCTCTGTATCCACGAGGATTCTGTTCTCAAGAACCTCCATGATTGCTTATATTAGCAAGTGTAGGTAAAAATGGCAAAAATGTTACAGATATGGGATTTTTGCCCACGGACATTGATTTTTGTTATTTTTTTAGTGCGAATAGGCGAATTTGCGCTTCGTGATGTTGTACACGCAGAGGATTTACGGTAACGTGCCAGAATCAAACCATACACTGAACTATAACAATGCTCCTATCCATGGCATTAAAGAGCTGAAGAAATGGTTAAGCAAAGCACATTTTACTGACAATGAATCCCTGCCGAGATTGGAGTGATTTATAAATCAAGTCAGAAGATTATGGCATAGTGTTACGATTATGCAATTAATGATTAAACATTCAGGATATTTGGCACATCAACAGGACACTTTCTTTAATCAACATGGACTTTCATCAACTTTCATCTGATTTTTCATCTCAAATTTTTTATCCTCCTCACTCAAAGTACAACTCGTGTTCACGAAGACTGTCTTGAGTTATGGACAAGGTAAATTCAGGGTGTTTGCACAATCAAAACAATATATTGTTTCAATTTCTGGGTTAAATGGGGGGTTTCTGGGACAGGAAAGAACCTCAGTCGTTGTCAGCCGCACACTCTGGTTCAGAATTTGTGTCCTGCAGTATCCCCCACTCTCATTCATGCCTCCAAGCAGCTGGTAATGCAAATCAGCAGGCACATCCTGGTACTTAACTTTAGCTGATGAGCTAAACTAAGTGAGGCTGTTCGCAGTTTTGTCTGGTTGATAGGGGATATCACCCCGCTAAGTGCATGAAGTCTAAAATGATTGTCAGGCTGGACAAACCTATCAAAGGAAGATAGCTCTGAAGGTGAAGATCAGCAAGGCGAAAGATATATCCAGGCCACAAATCTGATGAAGCAGCCCTGTGGCTTTGGAAAAGGTTGGGATCTTACAGAGATCATTCCAGATAGTGAGTAATTGAACATAGGGGTAAAAGCCTGATACAAAAATGCATGTCAGTAGAAGCTATTGCTGCAACTTTTTATCTTACCCTCTGCAAGAGAAAGAAACGTGAAGGAGAAAGAGTGTAGTTTCTCTGCTCTCCTTCTTCCCAACTCCTTTCCTAAGGTGACCTAGGCTTACAGTTGTAATGCCTTCAGTTATGTTGCCCACGACAAGTCGACTGAGGTGCATGACGGGATGCTGGGGATTACTTTCCCCTCTATTTTCACTCTTCCTTCTAAGCAGTTGCTGGATGACACATCTGAGAGTCATTGGCAAATGAAGGTATGAAACCTGTGGGCAAGGGGTCAACACAATGCACCATTTGACAACACTAAGAATTAAAAAGTACCTTGCTGTTCAAAGTGCAAACAAAACAATTTAATCACCAAGCAAAGGCGTATCCAAGTTCACCTAGAGGATGTGGTACTGTCTTAAATAAGAGTTTAAAATAGGAGGCAATAAAATAACATTGTCATCCCTTTCCCACACACCGATAAAATCCAATACCAGACGTTTAGTTCAATACTTGCATACACCTCTTTTACTGCTACATTCGTTTGGACCCGTTCCCAATGTAGGCCTTTGAAGATGCCAGTGGCATCAATATTGCACTTGGGCAAGTTACCCGCTACCATGGAGGAGAGGGCAGGAGTTTAATTCCATGGGCAGATGGGTCAGATTGACCACAACATCCCTCATCCTTATGACCCATGCAGCTGGAATCTGGAGTATGGCTGCAATAAAGTTAAGATCAGGTGGTTTGATGGTGTGCAGTGATGGAGCTTGCCTGTGGGAATCCAATAGCTTTTCCCTTCATCCGTCTTGTGGAACAGTAGCATAATTGTATCCTCAGAATATAAGCTTTGGTACCTTTTTTTTTTAAAAGAACAATTGTAGACTCAAATTTTGGATAAGTAAACTGTTTTTGATGATACATCAAGAAACAAGTCTTTAATGCTTTCTGTAAACTACACAGGTCAGCAATTAAAATGTCTTTAAAATCCAAATCAGGGTGGTGTAAAATAGATTAGATGCTTTGAAGTGTATAAATGGATTCATTTAGAAATCAGGAGTTGATAAGCAGCAGATGTTTGTGCATCGACACCAAATGGAAGCCATATGGTCTCCAGTCAGTGAAATAGATTCATGTCAGACTTCAAAGTTATCGAGCAATAGCATAATCAATGAACCAAGGAGTGCTTCAGAATTTTGAAGAATCCTGATCTTAATTGACAACTATTGTGCTTATAATATTGCCATAGATCTCAATATCACTCACCTCCAACTGTTACACCACCCCATAGCAGAAACCCTTCATTACATCACACTAAATACTTTTCCAAATCATTTTTATCAAAAACTATTTTGGTTGCAAAATAAATAGCCACCGTCCCAAAGAAGGCCGCGGAGATCATGTAAGCAGTTACTGTCTGTGTAAACTGAACAATTGTTCCCATGAGTAGTGAGGGAATGACCTGAGAAAGAAGGAAGGCACTGTCCAGAATAGCTAGGTCAAGGCAAATCCCTCTCCCCATAGATTGTTCACTGTCAGTAGATCCAGCAGGCATGATGACCTCACACTGAGATCCACGATTTTGAGAGATGCTGCTTCTCTCTGGCAGAGGACCTTTGGAAGACAGTAGAGGAGCAGTTGTAATTAAATTTCCATTTTGATTATATGACTTATGATTCAAGATTCCATTTTGCGAAGATGCCTTTTTCTCAATCTGGCAATTGCCATCTTCGAGTTCAGTAAACTTGTGCTTGCAAAAATATACCTGAAAACGGGAAGGTGAATAGAACAGAAGCATAAGAACATAGATTAGCAATGGAGTACAACAGCAGATAGGTGTCAAATACTGGAAATCAAAAATGAAAGTCAATTCAACTCACTCTATGCCTGAAAGAGAAAGGTAGCAGATGGCTTCTGACGGGATGCCTCAGAAGACATCTTGAAGGGCTTGTACCACAATGTGAACTTGTTTTCTGTAGTTCTGATAACCTTTTTGAGTCATAAACCTCCCTATAATTAGTGCTTCATTAATTATAGCCACATCTACATCCCTCGTTTCATGATGGTTTTAATCAATCAGCCCAGGATTGGTGGTCACACCTTCAGCAGTTTAACCTCTAAGCATATTCTGTCTAAAGCTCTCTACCTCTGTCTGCAGCTTTCTTTGACATTTCTTAAAAACTCTGATCATCCGCCACCTATCCTAATAACCGACAATGCCTAATTTTATCTGATAATGATCCTTGGGAGTACTTTAAATTATTTTGCTACGTCAAAGGTGCTATATAAATCCAAATTGCTGCTGTCTGTTTTCACGTATTGACAGAGTCACAGAATTACTCTGATGCCAAAGGAGGCCATTCAGTCCATCGTGTCAGCACTAAGTCTCCAAGTGAGCATGGTAACTTGGTGCCATTCTCCTGCCTTTTCTTCGTAATGCTGCATATTGCTGCCATTCAAATAATCATCTCATGCAATTCTGAATGACTCAATTGAACTCCAGGCAGTGCAATCCAGAGGCTAACTTACCTATTGTGAGAAAAAAAGATTTTTCACCCCGCATCACATTTGCTTCTTTTGTAAATTGCTTCAAAATCTATCCCTTCTCGTTTGTAATCCTTTTCTGATTGGAGACAGTTTCTCCCCATCCACTCTGACCAGCCGCGTCACAAGTTCAAAAACATCTATCCAATTTCCTCTTAGCCTTCTCTTTAAGCAGAACAGTCCCAACTTCTCCAAACTATCTTCATTACTGAAGTATCTCATTCCTAGGAGCATTCTTGCAGACAATATTGCCTGATACTCATTACCAGTTATATGATTGAATAATCTCCCTGAAATTAGAATCAATAATTTGACTGGGGGCCACAAATTACCTAAAATCTATAATCTGTAGTTGGATCGTCTCCTGGCTGGTACTAATCTGGGCATTCTACTGTTTAGAGTATTTTCAATATTCCATGTCCATATCACTTCAAGGCATATATTAAATAACTAAGATCCACATTCAATTGAAAAATATACTACAGTTAATCAAAGAAATTTAATCTCTGATTCAAGTCCTCTCCCTGTTAGCAAACAGGGGATGGAACTAAAACAGCTGCTGATCTCAAGAATAAATAGTGCACTTTGTTTGAAGAAGAAATTAGTGTTAATTCTCCAAACTCTAACCTACGACTTGTGCATCAACTTCATACACAGCTCTCTGAGAGGTTATACTGAAGTGGTCACAATGTAGTGTACGGAATATGGCAGACTGTTCTAAAGTCTGCTAATATTACACTTCTTTCTCTTTAGAGAGTGTAGCAATAGCAACTTCCAGCCTTTGTCTGCTTAGTGAGAATGCTCTATGAATTTCACTGGGTTATTGATCCAAAATTGATCTTCAAGCAATATCTAATTTATCCACTTTGCACAAAATAATTAAAAATCACACCGGTTCATACTGCAGAGAACTTCAGTCAATTGTACGTGCAGGAAAAACTGTTTGTTTTGCAAAGGGAAGCATCTGGTTTGATTGATACAAAATGGTGCAAAATCAAAGATAGACTTTTAATTAAACACTATTTGGTGGAGTGGCAATTCTATAATGAGAGTTAAACCACATGATGAGATGACAAATACAGGGATTGTGTTAGATTACAGAAAAATAATCCCAACTAAAATTAACGTTTTCAATAAAGGACAGGTCAACTCAATTCTTCTTAAATGAAGTTGTATTTTAACATTTAGAATACTATACAACAGAGATTTTGTGAAATGTCACACATTGGATGTAAGGGAAATGTGAACAAAATTGCTATTTGTGAGGGACATTTGGACTCACCAAGTTCTAAGTTACTGAGCTCAGATATTTTACACACTTGAAAGAATGACCAACCCAAAGTGTAAATATAATCACAACTGCACATACTGTAGGCTTTATAAATCTATTTCACGCAAGATTTAACATACAAGAATCATTAACTACAACAGTAAATTGTAAAATAAAACATGTATTCTCTACCATTAATAGACTCACATCTGATTTAGGAGAAAGTGAGGACTGCAGATGGTGTAGGTCAGAGTCTCAAAGTGTGGCACTGGAAAAGTACAGCAGGTCAGGCAGCATCAGAGGAGCAGGAGAGTCAACGTTGCAGTCATGAGTCCTTCATCAGAAATCTTCTGATGAAGGGCTTATGCCCAAAATGTCAATTCTCCTCCTGTGCTTTGCCAGCACCACACTTTTCGACTCACATCTTACTTAAACGTACTTAATTGAAGAAAACAAAAAAGGTGTTCAACAATACTAATGTGTAAACTTCAAGTGGTAGTTTGACAAAATATTGCTCACAAACCTGTTTTTCCTTATGATAAAGGGAGTTCAATGTGTAGGGTAAAATCTGTAGAGTTGAATATGTAAACCCTGTTAGTGCAGACATCACTGTCACCAGGATCACACTCTTCGAAAGGCACATGATGAAGGCAGAAAATGTAAAAAATGCTATGCTGGCGAGGTAAACTACTTTGGTACCAAACCCCTTCACCAGTCTGTCCATTATTGCTGAACAAAAAATTGAGAATGCACACTGCAGGAAAAGACCCATACTGCCCATTCGAACACCTATAGGAAAGAAGATAAAAGAAAAAGTGTCTTGGTCAGAGGAAGTGGTCACACATTTAAGTCAGAGACAAAGAGGAATTTCTTCTCTTAATGGATTATGGATCTTGGAATTCTTTACTGCAGAAGGCTGCTGAGGCTGTGCCATTAACAGTATTCAAGGTTGAGGTGGACAGACTTTTAATCAGTAAAGGGGTCAAGGGTTATCAGGAAAAGGGAGGAAAGTAAAGATTACAGATCAGCCATAATCTCGTTGAATGGCAGAGCAGACTTGATGGGCTCAGTAGCCTAATTTTGTTCTAATGTCTTATGGTCTTAAGATGTGGGTTTGCATTTACAAAAAAAACTCATAAAACATACTTGGAGACCAACCTGACAGTTCACAATCTGCAGCATGGTTTGGATTTTTCTCTCCAACCAGTTATTTTGATTTCATCTGTTACCAACTAAACTCTAATACTGCATAATCCTGGAGATTATAGCCATCCTAGATATTCCAAAAAAGACTTTCCAAGTGATTCTTCTCTATCAATAATTACAAGTTTCCAGATTGCTCTGCTGGTAGATGAATCCTTTGATGAATTCCAGTCCGTGCTCACGTACATGTTCATGACGAACTCAGACATTTACGGAGTTTTGCCTTTTCTCGGAAATTGCTAGCAGGATCATGGCGAACCTTCAGATGCTGGTTTTATTACCCACTGATCCTGCGCATGAGCTCACTCCCACCATTACAGGGTAACAGCAGTAACCTAGCACCATAATGGTGTGTACTTTTGACATTTTTATTTGTTCATGGGATGAGAGTGTCACTGACTACAGGGCAATATTTATCACCCATAATACAATACAACAAACAACTGCGGATGCTGAAGATCTGAAACAAAAATAGAAATTGATGGAGAAACTCAGTGAGTCTGGCAGCATCTTTGGAGAGAAAGCAGAGTTAATGTTTCATGTCCAGTGACCTTTCTTCAGAACAGCCCTCATATAGCCCCACAATGAGTAGCTGGAATATGCTTAAGCCCCATGAACTGGACACATGAGCAAATGTTTGACCTGACATGTAAATGCACATTGAAAATATCACCTGGAACAGAAAGTGAACTGAGGAATCTATGTTCTGTATTGAAGGAATCTGATCTATATGCCTATTATGTAATGTCAAATTTGAATTGCTTTATAAAGTCCTTTAATAAACTTTCCAAGAAAGTAAATTTTAAAACTAAATACCTAGGGTAATGAATGCACTTTGTCACATCCCTGTCCTTTGTATACACTGCCCAGGGCAGCATGGTGGCTCAGTGGTTAGCACTACAGCCTCACAGCACCAGGGACCCAGGTTAGATTCCAGCCTTGGGCGACTGTCTGTGTGGAGTTTGCACATTCTCCCAGTGTCTGTGTGGGTTTCCTCCGGGTGCTCCTGTTTCTTCCCACAGTCCAAAGATGTGCAGGTTAGGTGAATTGACCATTGTAAATTGCCCATAGTGTTAGGTGCATTAGTCAGAGGGAAGTAGGTCTGGGTGGGTTACTCTTCAGAGGGTCGGTGTGGACTTGTTGGGCTGAAGGGCCTGTTTCCACACCATAGGGAATCTAATCTAATCCCTAAAGGGAAATTGGAAGATTTCTTTTTCCTCATTTTTGGTGAAGTTATTTTAAATAATATGCCCCTCCTGAAACAAATCAGTATCTATGTGCAGGAAGCCTTGGAAAACATTCAAGCTTGGACTGATATGTGGCAAGGAACATTTGAACCAACAAATGGCCGGCTATAATTATCTCAATGAGATAGAACCAAACGATCACCCCTTGACAATCAATGTTATTACCATCACTGAATTCTCCACACCCTGGGGGTTACCATTAACCAGAAAGCAAACTGCACTAGTAATTTAAATTCTGTGGCTACAAAAGCAGGTCAACAGCTAGAAATTCTGTTGCAAGTAACCGACCTCCTGCTCCCCCAAAACCTAACCATTATCTATAAGGCATAACTTTGGTTCAGCCACAGCTGGAGTACTTAGTTCAGAGACCAGAACTGCACTATTGCAAGGAGGTGGTTGCCCTGGCAGGGGTGCAGAGGAGATTCACCAGGATGTGGCTTGGATGGAGCAGTTTAGCTATGAAGAAAGGCTGGATAAGTTTGGATTGTTTTCATTAGAGCACGGAATGATGAAAGGGGACCCAATTGAGGTATAAAAGATTACGAGGGGCTTGCACAACGCGGATAAAATGCAGCGGTTACCCATAGTTGAAGAGTTAGTAACAAGGGGACATATCGTTAAAGGAGGAAGACAAGAGGTTTAGAGTGGATTTGAGGAAAGTTTTTATTTACACAGATGGTGGTGGAAATCTGGAATGTACTGCCTTGGAGGATAGTTGAGGCGGGAAACCTCACAACCTTTAAAAAATGTTTGGACGAGCACTGGAAATGTCATAACATTCAAGGCAATGGGCCAAGTGCTGGAGAATGGAACTAATGTAGACTCTGCTGCAGACTCAATGGGTTGAAGGCCTCTTCTGTACTGCATGAATCTATGAGTCTAAGTCAGGAGGGTGATGGAATACAGCCACTTACCTGGATGAGTGCAGCTCCAACAATATTCAAGAAGCTGGACAGCATCAAGGGCAAAGCAGCCTATTTGATTGTTGGATCACCCATCACTGACACACAACAGCTGTCATGTGCACATTTTACAAGATGCACTGCAGCAACTTACCAAGGCTCCATTGGCAATACTTCCAAACCCATGCCCTTTACCATCTAGAAGGACAAGGGCAGCAGGCACATCTGAACATCACCTGTAAGCTCCCTTTCCTGCAGTCCATCCTGACTTGCAAATATATTGCTACTCCTTTACAATCCTAGAATTCATTTCCCCATGGCACTGTGGGTGCACCTGCACCAGATGGACTGCAATAGCTCACAAAGACAGCTCACTGCCACCTAGACAATGAATGCTAGCCCACCCCACATTCATAAAAGATTTATTCCAAATTCTCCATTTCTCCCTTTTCCATCATCCTCTGGCACAGATATCCATTGGTGGGCTCATAATAAGTAATTGATAATCTTCACTGATAACACCATGGATATTAGTCTTCCATTGCCCACCCATTCTCCTCCAGGTACCCAACCAACATGCCTCCAATTATTCCCCAGTTTTCCAAGGGATATGACCAACTTTGCCTTGACTGTGCCATCAGTGGTAATATGGCTTGCCAATCACGTTGAAACAGTTGAATCTATATTGATGATATTCAACTAAGTCTATCCAGGTAAACTCAATTCCATTCTCATAATTAATATTGAAACATATTTACTTTCTACCCATGAGGCACTAGATACTGGTTAATTTCACCCATATGAACATGGAATGTTATAGGCCATTTGGCCCCTTGAGCCTGCTACACTATTTAGTAAGATTATGGTCTGATTATAACTGCTAATCCAAGTTCCCACCTTCCCCTGATAACCTTTCACCCTCTCGCTTACTCAGACTCTATCCAGTTTTGCATTAAATATTTTCAAAGACTCTGCTTCCGTGAATTTTTCAGGAAAACAGTTACTCCCCGGGAGAAAAATAATTCACATCTATGTTTTAAATGGGTGTTTTAAATAGAACTGTTTTTCAATAGTTCTAGATTAGTATAAAACAAAGAACTGCAGACCTGAAGAAAACAAATGAAGAAATTGCTGGAGAAACTCAGCAGGTCTGGGCTGCATCTGTGTCGAGAAAACAGAGTCAATGTTTCGAATCCAGTGACCCTTCATCGGTTCATATTATTTCACATGAAGCTCTGAGAAAATAAATTTTTGGATGCAAACAAAATGTGTTATTACCCTCCGTCCAGTGATATAATTCATATATTACCTTTATTTGGTATCATGGAGGCTGGCTAAACAATTCCGTACTTGAACTGGGCTGAAAATGTGTTGCTGGAAAAGTGCAGCAGGTCAGACAGCATCCAAGAAGCAGGAGAATCGACGTTTCGGGCATAAGCAGGATTCTCCTGCTCCTTGGATGCTGCCTGACCTGCTGCGCTTTTCAGCTCTGATTTCCAGCATCAGCAGTCCTCACTTTCTCCTACTTGAACTGGGCTTAGCACCTGTTTATAATGTAGATTTATGGTGCAGCGTTAGTGTCTCTGAGGCAGGAGACCCAGGTTCAAATCCCACCTGCTCCAGAGGTCTGTCATAATACCGCTGAATAGGTTGATTAGAAAAATATCTTCAGTAGGAATTAGGAACTGCTGCAGTGGGCAGGCTGTTGAGTTTGGTGTCTTAGTGTACCTGGATTTCTGGAAAGAAAACTCCGCATCTCTACATTAAACACACACACACCCACTCACACAGGAAAAAAATAACTCCAATCAGCAGCTAATCCTTCCATGTACCAACATGTCAGCCCATATGTGAGGAAATTAGGGGGAGAAAGGAAGATTAATATTTCTGAGACCTTTGGTCCGTCTGATGCAAAGCCAGGTCGTGCTATCTGGAATGAAGCCAGTGGAAAGAGGTTTGTGGTGTAAAGAAGCATTGAATGCATAAGTTGAGAATTATGAGGATTCTGAAACAAGCTAGGACATGTTGTGCACTCTTCTGAATGTTTATTTTTGTTTAGAGCCTGCAAGTAAGAAAAATCTGAATCTTTAGCTACCTTTTCCACACTAGGAGGCAATTTGATAAACAGCATCGGCCCACAATTTAACAAATACCCCCCAACTCCACTGGTTCTTCCCACACCCCACAATGTTGTGCCCATAACATTTTGTCAATTATGCTACTTTTCTGGAGTATTATTGTTGGTATTCACAGCTCTGCAATACTTGGCTTGAGTTGCCAGTTTTCATGCTGTTGGTAATTTGTTTTGTCCTGTAAGGAACTGATGGCATTACAGCCACACCTGATCTTGTCCTTACTCAAGTTTGCGTTTACATAGGAGGGCCCAAAGACTATAGTCAGTTATTTTATAACGTGATGGGTGTGTGCTTGTTCAACCCCATGTTGTAGAAAACTCATGCTTTCGAAACAGTGTTTAAAGTGTTGGCGCTGTAATCACATTCCTGTCACACATTTTAAAAGTTTGCACTTTTAAAAAGTGTCCCCAGTTTGTCAATTGTGTTACAGAGAATTCACGTTGACGAAATGCACATTATAACAGATTAACCTGTCCGTCGATGTTCATGTTCCACATTAAACTTCTCACATCCTTCTCTATCGAATACTTGTTAAGATATCTTCTATTCCTTTCTCCCTCATGTGCCACCTAGCTGCCTCTTACATTTATGTGTTATCTGACTCAACTTACCTCTGAAGTAACAAGTTCCACTTAGTTACAACTTCTTTTTTAGGCAAAGTTTCTTCTGAAGTTCCTTTTGGATATATTGGGGATGATATGATTTTTATGCCCCCTATTTCTGTTCTTACTGTAACACATTCAAACAAGGTACCTTCTAGTAACTCAAAGTCTACTGTGCACTAAGTGGATGAATAAATTTCAGGGTGAATACTCCCCGTCCATTTTGGTGAGAAAGCTCACCGGATCAAACACCAATTAGATATTTGGTGAATTCCTTGCCTAATCAGGAGCTTCACCATTGAATTCCCACCCTGCCAAGGCTGCTAGGCAATTACTGGAGAGAGCGTTCACTGGAGGTTCAGGATGTGCCAGCAGGAGGTGCTACACGAGCAAACTCTTTTTTTGAGGATTGCATGACAAAGGCTGTGCACAGCGGGCAGAGAGTGCAGCTCAGAGGCAAGGGCATGGGAGTGGCTTTCAGCACGCATGCACCTGCCCCCAGATTGGTGGCTAAAGGAGACCCTGCTTCCTCAAACAACCCATTGCCATGTTTTCCTTGTTAGGAAAGCAGCCACGGTTTGTAATCGCTGGGAATACAGGTTAATTCACCATTTAAGGGCCTTAATTGGCAGCTCTCGCACGGAACTAAACTGCAGTGGCAAGAAGTGGATGGGTATGTGAATAGGAAGGGTTTAGAGGGACATGAGCCAAGTGCTGGCAAATGGGACTAGATTAATTTAGGATATCTGGTCGGCATGGACAAGTTGGACTGAAGGGTCTGTTTCCGTGCTGTACACCTCTGTGACTCTAAGTGGGAGGAGTTTCTCTCCGGAGCCGTCACGCCCAATTTTTTTGTCCTTCCTGCCATCTCCGCTGAGGGGGTATTTGCTGCCATTGATAAGTCTGCCTGATAAACCAAATTACAATTCAACCAACACACTGAAAAAATACAATAACTTGTCAAAGTAAAAATCACACAACACCAGGTTATAGTCCAACAGGTTTAATTGGAAGCACACTAGCTTTCGGAACGACGCTCCTTCATCAGGTGATTGTCACAATCACCTGACAATCTGACAATCACCTGATGAAGGAGCGTTGCTCCGAAAGCTAGTGCTTCCAATTAAACCTGTTGGACTATAACCTGGTGTTGTGTGATTTTTAACTTTGTACACCCCAGTCCAACACCGGCATCTTCGAATCTTGTCAAAGTAAATGAGCTGTATGATTCATTGCTTGAACTGCATCATTTCACTAATGCTGTTTGAAAGATTTAAGCACCAATGAAGAACTTTCACCTTGTAAAAAAACCATGTGATACAGTTGCCAGATGGCCTCATCATGAATGTTCATCTGAGCTCCATGATTCGCCAACAAAGCCTGTGGTTTGTTTATAGAGGGTTGAAGTTGAGAGTTAGCTTTGATTGATTGACATTGTTGAGATTATAATTTATTCTCTCTTTGTTCTAGATTTCCAACATCTGTACAGTTATTTGGATAAATAGGTGTGAAGTGGGGTGGAATTTCTGTTTTTGAAGCTACAATAGGCAGTGCATGATATACTAAGTTTATATAGCATTCATAAGGTTGTAAAATGAGGCAGCTTTTTACAAAGATTTGAGAATAGTATTTTTTTAAATTTCAAGATTTGTCTTTGATTGTGCTTATTGTGTTTAGTGCAAGGTAAGGTTGGCAGTTGCCTTCCCTAAAGAAAGGCATTGAACCAGATGGGATTTTCCCCCATAATTTCTTAAATCCATATTTGTACCAAATTCAATATCAACCACCTCCAAAGGCAGGATTTGAACCCTGGTCTCCAGATTGATGATCTGGCGATAATCCCACCAGGCTATCACCCCCCCCTTGCCTCTCACTCACCTGCACCTTCCTGAAGTAAATTTTATATAAATGGCCCCCACATACATCGAGATGGGTCTTCCTCGAGGTGAAAGGAGCAGGGCGAATCTTTTCAGTATTTTAGCTAACATTCTCAAGTAACATTGACAAAACAGGCAAACTGATTATAAACAAACAGAAATTGCTGGAAAAGCTCAGCAGCTCTGCTAGCATCTGTGGAGAGAAATCAGAGTTAACATTTTGGATCGAGTGACCCTTCTGAGGAAGGGTCTGTTTCTGATTTACAGCATCCGCAGTTCTTTTGGGCTTTATTTAACAGATTCTAAATCTCGATTTTTAAAAAAATCTGCTGCGCTCTAGTGATTGTTCCGATTTGAAAAAGATCTACCTGGGTCAATATATAAAACATGAATTACTGCAGATACTTGTCTTTTCCAAGTTAAAACTTATGAAGCCAAACAGATATATTCACTCAGACCCGTGCCCTTCAGTTGATTCCAACAAGATAATTATTGTTAATCAATGACAATTTCTTTCATGCTAAAGTCACTGTACCTTCATCATAGCGCAGCCTAGCTTCACTCCCTGGATCAGCATTAGGGATACCATGGTAGAGTCCCTCCCCCACAAAGTCTGTGTAGAACATCATGAACGTCATGAGAGCCATCCAGCTGTAGAACTCTGCTACAACCAGCTGCCGGATCACCTTGGGTATGCGACAGTACAAGTTATAGAGTTTGGGGATCAAAGTGCAACAGTTCTTCAGTACCAGAAGGTAGTGCCTTGCTCGCCAAAGCATACTAGTGGAGCAACAACAGTACCGTGACAGAGGCTTAATGACTTCCTTTGGTGAAATATCGACCCGGCCATCCACATTACTATAGTTTTCCTCAGATACAAAGAAGGTTGCAAGAACACACAAAATAAATATGGCAGCCAGAAGTGTGAAGAGGCAATCTTCTTGCCCACCGAGGTAAGTGGACACAAAAGTACTTTTCCAGTCCACTGCTGTCAAGAGGTAGCCGATGCAACCCCCCAGGCTGATCATGAAGGAATACATGGAGAAAGCCTGCCTACAATCTTCTGCATCATGGAACAAGTCTGACAGCAGGGCCTCCAGAGGGGTGAAACAGACTTGGCCACAAAAGTCCAACATGCAGATCCCAATGATGAGGAAGATCACATCGACAGGATAATCGTTCAGGCTGAAGAAAGTGGCCATCTTGCTGGCGTGAGGGATAACAAAGAGACTCAGAAGGACCCCAAAGCAGAGTGCCCAAATGAAGGGGCGTCGGCGGCCATAGCGACTTGTCCAGTGGTCACTTGCCGAACCAATCATTGGAACAAATATCAGTCCTAGGACTGGCCCAATACCTGCGGACCAAAAGTAAAAACATTAAAGTCATCCTCTGTAGAATGTTAACAGAACAATTCATATGTGAAGAAATGAACGAAATTAGATTTCAATGGCAATTTCACCTTCTGAATGCTGAACTTTATACATACATTCAACCACACACTGGGACACCCACTGTCAGGCAACAACTCCCTGTGTACGTTCTCCCCGTGTCTGCGTGGGTTTCCTCCAGGTGCTCCGGTTTCCTCCCACAATCCAAAGAGGTGCAGGTTAGGTGAATTGGTCAAGCTAAATTGCCCAGTGTTCAGGGATGTGTTAGTTAGGGCTAAATGTAGGGGAATGGATCTGGGCGGGTTACTCTTCGGAGGGTCGGTGTGGACTTGTTGGGCCAAAGGGCCTGTTTCCACACTATAGGGAATCTAATCTAATCTAATCTAAACTAAGAGATGGCAACCTGAAAATTGTAGCAATGCCCATTATCACTTAAGAGTCATAGTCATAGAGATGTATGCTATTAGACCTTAATTAGCACTTGTCTAGGCTCATGTACATACAGCATCTAATCAAACCTCCAGGATATACCTGCAGTTGTCAGTCACTAGAGATGCAGTGGCTGATTGCAGCTACCTTATTGTGACATCGAGACTACCTAGTAAAGTATACAACAGGAATGTAGTTCGTGACCGTCAGGCCTATTTATTGTACATTTACCTTTAATAACAAAGCTATGGGGATTGGATCTGTGGAGTGCTTAAAGGATTCCAACTTTTAAAAACACATTTTGTGATTTACATATGAAAGAAGTGAAACTATCGTGGTATTCGAACAGATGAAAGACTCAACGATCAAGGTATTTTTCAATGTATAATTTCAGTTACATCACACTGTAAACTTTTGCTATAAATTCTGCGTCTTACAATTGTGTCCTCCTCAACCACCTGACGAAGGAGCAGTGAGAGAGAGAGAGAGAATGTGTGTGTGTGTGAGTGAGTGAGTGAGTGAGTGAGTGTGTGTGTGTGTGTATGTGAGCGAGAGAGCGCGAGAGAGAGCGCGAGAGAGAGTGCGAGAGAGAGCGCGTGTGTGTGTGTGTGTGCGCGCGTGCGAGCGATGTGGAGGTGTGTATTGGAAGTAAGCAGGGGCAGGGTGCTGGGTTCGATGTTCAGCCACAATACTCAATGACAGAATAGGCTTCAACAGCTGACTAACCTATTGTTGTTCTTATTTTGTATTATTGATACTTGAAAGCTGTACATTTTGGAAATTAAGTTGAGCACTGAACTGCTAATTGCATCAATTAAAACTTACGTTCAACAAGCATTGAGAGGGGATCACAATAAGCGTTCCACTAGGAATGAAATGACACATGCCTGCGATTAGTCCAAGTTGTAAATATTGTTTAGTGAAAGCTACATGCCAAGTATTCAGAAAACCACAGTTTCTGCAAGAATAGTCTCTCATACTTAGCCAAGGAGAAGCAGAGAGAGAGAGAGTGAGAGAGAGAGCGCGAGCGCGAGTGCGAGAGAGAGCGCGAGTGCGAGAGAGAGCGCGAGTGCGAGAGAGAGCGCGAGTGCGAGAGAGAGCGCGAGTGCGAGAGAGAGCGCGAGTGCGAGAGAAAGAAAGAGAGAAAGAAAGAGAGAAAGGAAAGAAAAAGGAAAGAAAGAAAGAAAAGAAAAGAAAGAAAGAGATGGCTGGTGGTGAGTTTAACCTGAGGGTTATCATGCTTCAGGCCACGGCCAACGTTGAGAAGACAAGGCTTTCCTGGCTGGTATGGACTCTGTTGATATCATTCTACGCCATAAACCAGCTGTCCAGCCAACTGGACTAAAAATCATATGCAAGTAAATATCATTGAAAAGGCCAAGGAATAAGTCAAGACTGGAATCCACCACTGGTGTTCATTTTGAGAGTTCAAGTAATGATTCATGTAGTAAGAATAATGATTAGGCCACAAAAAGTTTATTGCCAAACAAATCTTGAATGCTGGACATCACTGCACCTAGCAGAAATTAGGAGATTCGCTGTCATGTAATGGATCTGATGCTAGTCTAACATTAGTGTCAATGGAGAGCCTGAGGCACAGGATACTTAATACTTCAGCAGACAACCAAACCCCTCAAGCCAACATCCTGTTGCCCAGCAACAAATAAAGGCACATGTAACGGCAGTTTGGTCTAGCAGAGTAACTTACAGTCGGGCTATTTAAAGGTGGTGAAAGATTACTACAATTCTGTGCAATATTGTTGAATTTGGGGAGCAGAAAGCAAGCTTTAATATCCATAACAGTGATGTGAAGTGGGCACAGTCCTGCCATTGTACGAAAGATTCACATACTGTACTGTGCATTTGGACACGGAGGCTACCAAAATTAATGGCTGATCAAATTACCACTCTCTTATCAACTACATCCCTCAGTCACATCTGCAGGGGCCCCATTTGCAGAGAGACAGTCTCTTTTGTACATTCAAACTAAAATGGTGCTCTTTTAGCACTTAATTAAACGCTGCTAAAGTCTGAATGGCAGATTGTAATCTCCTGCACTTTACACTGGGGCAGAAGGATTGCAAGAAAGAGACAGCAAAGTGGGAGCTCGCTTGCTGGCTGGGATTGCATTTCTTTTACTGTGTCCTCTGAAATAAAAAGTTCGCCAGCAGCTACTTAAGAGACGCAAACTATTTCCCGTGCTTCAACTGGACTAACTGCGACAGACAGGATTCCAGACAACAGGCAGTCAGCATTGCTGACACTGCCATAATAATGCATGAAAAATTTTAAGCCTGGTCAATTCCAGACATTTTTCAGGAAGAAAGAAAGAAAAAAGTGAGGGCAGTGGGAGAGGTTCCTCTTCCTTTTTAATTTCCAAACAATACTGAAAAAGGATGTGGACACATGACAGCTGTATGTTTACGCCAGTCACAATTTTAAAACTTCAGAAATCATCGTAATTGCACCCCTTGCAATAAACCCAGTTCAAACAGGTTCTTAATTCAAAAGCAAGACAGGACAGAAAAGGCTTGGGGCCACATAACACCAGCTGAACAGAAAATCGCCACATCACACATCCAGACGGAAGAAGTGAATTCCCAGCCACACAAAGTGAAACAGACTTACAGAGGGGAGTGTTCCCTAGGATGCATCAGACCATACACAACTACACTTTATTTCCCATTTACCATTACAATAACTTCCATATTTTAAGTAAGTCTCTTTCTCTCTCTCTCTCTCTTTCAACATCATCAGATCATAAGTTAATATCTCCCTTTCATACTGGGGAAGGAAGAGCTTTGGAAGCGGTAGCTTGTTTTAGCGTTAGTTGTGAAGTCTTACACCAAATTCCTTCCCTCCTGCAAGCCTTTCTTGCACAAGTTAACTTCAATATCAGCTCGTGCTTACTCTGTTCGAGTGTTGAGCTGTAATATTATCCATAGTTGTACACAGATTGTAAAGAAAAAAATTTGCGATGGTGTGTGAATTTAAAGTGTGAGTATTCACAAAGACTAGTAGGCAAGTTTTGCAATCACCGCCATTTATCTCAATGTTATTGTGTTTATATGTCCCATTTTGTCAACACTGGACTTTAGCTAACACCTTTATCACTGTACAATAAACTCTATATTAGGTCATACCGCTCCCACCAATAACACAAGTAGAGACACATTTGTAACTATCACTATGTCCCCCAGGTACCACAATCCAAGTTGGAAAGGCAGCATCACTGCTGGGGCATTAGCTATTGTTCAAAGGGTGATTGGATGAAGTACTCAGACATACACCAATGACTCAGTGAAGGATCAATGGTGCCATTGTATTCAAGCTTCAGAAGCCTCTTAGTACACAGAGACCCTTCAGCAGAGGTGGCGGCGCAGTGGTAATGTCACTGGACTAGAAAGCCAGTGGCCCAGACCAATGCTCTGGGAACACGTATTCAAATCTCACCATGGCAGATGAAGAAATTAGAAAATCAATAAAACTCAGAATTTAGAGAGTTGGTCATAATATTGACGTATAAGCCTATCTGCTCCATTTTTGAGAAGGAAATCTGTTGTCCTTACCTGAGTCTGGCCTACAGGTGACTCCAGGCCCACAGTGAAACATGCAGGAGAATGTGAGATGATGGCTGGCAAGCTCAGGATTGGCTCAGAGAAACATACAAAATGGGAGCAGGAATAGGCCATTTGGCTGTTGAGCCCACTCCACCATTCAACTAAATCATGGCTGATCATCCAACTTTGTATCATGTTCCCGCTTTCTCCTCATACTATTTTGATCTCTTTAGGCCCAAGAACGATACCTAACATCTTCTTGAAAAAATTCAACGTTTTGGCCTCAACCGCTCAACCGTAATGGTCTTTGTGGTTAAACTGCAAGATGTTGATAAAACCTAGAGTTTCTCATGAAAATAACACCAAGGTTATGTAAAACCTTTAACAAAGTCGTTAAAACCATATCAACGGAAACACCTGGCCTATACAGTTTACCCTCAGTCATCCAGGAAACCCACGTGGCACAATGAACAGCAAGGCTAGCTGCCAACCCACATGTAACTCAAAATCTACAAGCATTAGTACCTGCGGCAGAGGGGAGGTGGTCAAAACTCATATCAGAAATAAAACAGACCAGAAAACAAATTGGTATAAGGAATATACATTGTACAAATGCACTTACCCAAAACCATAGTCATGTATTTTTCTTGTACACCAGCTTCCAGAAGCAGTGGGGGTACAAAGGTGATTCCGGCTCCCACACACATCTCCAAGCCACATGTCAGTGAATTCAGCAACAACAACTGGGACCTTCGTTTGTGGAAAAACATGCTGGACTGGGGCTTCTCCATCATTACAATACCGCCTCTAATTCTGCACTCCGTCTCTGACCACGTCCAGAATTTTCTCGCCCCCTTTGACAACTGTTCGGCAGCATTCCCAGTTTATAGCACCACAAATGTGGAGAGTTCTCCTTGACATTGTACTAATGTGAAACCGCTCCATGTTCAGGCACTGAGCATCCAGAACTGTCCATCGCCAAGCAGCTGACCCAAACCCACCATGTTTCCAGCGGAAAATAAGTTTATTTCCCCACAAACTTGAAGCATCAGTGACGGGAACTCTGGAAAAATGAACAGAAATACATTTCAATTAAGTTTCAATTAATTATGTTCCCCCACAGTCAATCATAAAAATGCCAGCCTTTTCTTGTTCAGTCATAGGATGCGGATACCATTGACCAGGCCATTATTTATTGCCCATCCCTAATTGCTCAGAGGGCTGTAAAGAGTTAACCACATTGCTTTATGTAGAAAGGTAGAGTCTGTAGGAGAAAGAGGAGGCGACAACAGATCGGAGATAAAATAGCCAGAATACAAATCTGTATAAGGGACATACATCAAGTACAACTGTACTTACCCAAAACCATAGTCAAGGCCTTCATTGGCTCTTAATTTCAGACTGTTATTCAATTCAAATTCCACCATCTGCCTTGGTAGGGATTTGAACCTGGGCCCCTCAAACATTTCCTGGGTCTCCAGTTCATAGTCTAGCAATCACATCAATGAGGCCATTACCTGAAATTGCATGGCATTGCGAAACACGGATACAGATTGTTTACTGACATATACTTATTTGTCGGTGTTAAGCAAATTGCAAACAAGAAGCCTCCAAAGAGAAAGCCTCCAAATGTATATCTTTGCCATGGCAAAGATGTTGAGGTCAAAACTTTGAAGATCTTCAAGAAAGAACTAGATCTGGTTCTTAGGGCTAAGGGGATCAAAGGGTATGGTGTGTTATGGACGAGGCCAATATTTTAAGGAGGTAGCCTAAATCCTAACTTTTCCTTATTTTAAAGGCAAATGTGAAGTACCATGTTCTAGATGTAATGTGACTGATTAAACTATTCGATGTTAAGCAAAACACAATTTATTTAATCACTATAGTGAAAGCACAACCAAAAGAAAAAGGAATTTAGAATAACTTAATTCTATTGGAACACTTCGAGTCATAGAGTTGTACACCATGGAAACAGACCTTCAGTCCAACCAGTCCATCCCAACCAGATATACCAACCAAATCTAGTCCCACCTGCCAGCACACATCCCATATCCCTCCAAACCTTCCTATTCATATACCCATCCAAATGCCTTTTAAACGTTGCAGTTGTACCAGCCTCCACCACTTCCTCTGGCAGCTCATTCCATACACGTACCACGCAACATCCCTGTAAATCTTTTCTGAACCTTTACAAGTTTCACAACATCTTTCCGATAGGAAGGAGACCAGATTTGCACGCAATATTCCAACAGTGGCCTAACCACTGTCCTGTACAGTCGCAACATGACCTCCCAATTCCTTACAGAATAATAGATACACTACCGATTACTAATTAACTGTTCCAAAAAAGTAATAGCCCATAAACACAGTTTGGAAAAAGGCAAATTCAGTAAAACAGACTTTGTCTCACATGCAGTCTAGCAGCCTAGGAAGAGATCCCTCTGATCTTGGCTGTAATCGAGAAAGGAAAAGAATAGCTTCCACTTTTTCAAGATCACAAGTAACTGCTTGAAGCTAAACCTAAAAACTAAAACTAAAACCTAGAAATCTGATCTATGAGGGCTGGCCACACCCAGCCAGGCTGCTTCTATTGTTCTACCTTTAATAAATGCCAAGGTCTCAAAAGCTGTTTACTCTAGTGGTTTTAGTAGACTGCTCAGTATCTCTGCCTTATATGACCTCAAAAAAGGACAAAATAACCTCAAAGTCACAGGGCAGAAATCAGGAACACGGTCGATGACCATATTGAATGGTAGAGCAAGGATGAAGGGCAGGAATGGCTTACTTCTGCTCCCATTGTTTTCAATGTTTCTACACTTCTATAACCAAATACGCAAGCAGAAACCCTAAAACAAAAGAGAATTTTCCTTTAAACTTTCAGAATGCAAATGTTTCATTTTGTCTTTAATACAAATGAGAAATTACAATGGAAAGGAAAATACAATGATCTCAATTCCTTCAGCCCTCCTATGATAATATATACACTTTAAAAACTCAAAGTTGACTTCTCTATTTCATTTGGTCTTCCCTGAATTCAAGAACATAAGGAAAAGCAGGATTAGACCATTCATACCTTCAAACCTATCTCATCATCCAAGAAAAACAATGGCCTCCACTCCATTTTGTGACTGACCCTCCATAACCCTAAATTTCCTTATCAATCAAAAATCTAAGGCAACCTTGAACATATTCAATGGCCCAGCCTCCATTGCTCTCAGGAGTAGAGACTTCCTCAGAGTAATGACCATCTGAGAAACTGTTTCTTCTCAACTTATGACTTAGAAGAGAGACAACCCTAATTATTAAACCGTGCCCCTTGGTTCAAGACTTCCCCAGAGTCCAGTTTGGCTTTAGCCATTGGTCCTGCATGAACACCTGCACGTCATCCAAGTTGTTCATTGAAAACACCTATTTCACAAAGGGACATTTCAGCTGCTACCTGGAGACTCTCTTTGTTGCTGCGGATCTTGTACACGAGCAAAGGAGCCCCTGCTGTGTTGCAGCATACTAACTATTCACACATCATTGCAAAGGCTGGAGGTTCTTGGCTGAACATGTGCTAACTAAGAATATTTAACAGCATGATTTAAAATGTAACATAGTCTCTTGGGATAGATTTCAAATAAACCAGCCTTCATCATAACACCCTGAGGGACCCAATCATTCCGAGTGAGCCATGCATGAACGAATACTCACTCATCGGATACACTACATCAAACACCCACTCGATGCACCGAAAGCCTACTGTACATAACTACATAGCTTTGAACAAGTAACATGAGAATGGCTGAGTCAATCTCAGATTAGATAGGAATGGCTTTTTTTTGTACTGGGTACAAGTTATCAATGCAATAATTAGTAAAATTCTCTATGAAACTATCTACAGCACATGGACTGCAGTGGTTCAAGAGGCAGCTCACCACTACCAAGCTCACCGAGGGCAATAAAGATAGCCCAGCCACATCCCTTGAGGGAATTGAAAATAAAATTCCCAACACTGCCCTTGGCTTATTGCTTCCTCTCTACCCTGAATTCGAGCAACTGCTCCTTTGTCACATGGTGCATTGTACATGCATCTGGTGAAAGTGACTAGGTTCGCCTTCAGATTGTCACAACTAACCAATTTCTTGCCCAGGCTTTAAGACTGTACTTCAGAACAGGGAAATTAATGGCGTGACCACAAGTCACATTCCGATCAGTCAGAACTGTTGCACCCAATCATCTGGTCTTTCAGTTTAATAACTTTCACTAGCTCTGAGCATTTCAAAGGAGGAGATGACACATGATGAAAGAGAAGACAAAGTTCTGAAAGCCCATGCCATTAAAAAGCATCCTGGGTGCCCTACACCACATTTCTGCAGTAGTTCAAGAAGGCAACTAACCAATACCTTCTCAACGGACATTAGAGATAGGTAATAAATGCTGGCCTCATCAACAATGCCCATGTCCCACGCACAAATAAAGACCAGGGACACTGGGAGAAGGGAAAGAAGGAATTGGAAACTGGAAAAAGCAAGGAAAGGAGGGAAAAAAAATTATGATCACCGGTTTTAAACAAAGTAGTCATGAACTGGTAACACTACATAATGTTTAAATTAGAAAGAGAAACAGAAATTGCTGGAAAAGCTCAGCAGGTCTGACAGCATCTGTAAAGAGAAATCAGAGTTAACATTTCTGATCCTTTTGGTTTTTATAATGTTTAAGTTGTCATTATGGACACTCACAGCACACCATTTTCAAATCGGAAGAAACAGTTTTATATGACTCAACTTGAAGCATTTGGGATACATTACATGGGACAGAGCTCTCAGGCTGGTGGCATTATCAACAAATTCTATTGTCAGGGTTGTAATAAGGACACATTAAAACAAATACAATAGGTCCTGCTATAATGCATGCTTCTTCAACATGTATTGGCTTTAACCCGATTGAAGAGTTAGGACTGCTATTTGTAAAATGCAAACTTTCCTTAACTGTATTGGTTGGAGCGCGATTCATTTTAGTTTAAATGGTGTGGCTATTGCGCAATCTTATAACGCAACATCACACGAGGATGGAGCTATCGTGTTACATCAGAACCGAATGAGTTTTAAACTTTCTACTGATTAAACTGATTGTTGAGATAGAAACCATGACACATTGTTGTGGAATCTTCTTTTTTGGTTAGTACAGCAAAGGAGGGTGTCCTTAAGAAATGTTTAGGTAAGTACAAGGGCCTTGTCTGCAAGAGATGGCCAAGTTAAAGTCGGTAGAGTGTGCGATAAGGAGGCATGGGGCATGGGGGTGAATGATGTTGTTGCATTTAAAATAGAGACTGGAAGAATGTCCTTTAAACTCACAGGGCGCTCCTGTGAGTGTCCTTGGAACGCTCTAAATGAAATGGTGATGCAACAAGTCCTTGAATATTTTTAAGGCAAAGGTAGATTGATTCCTGTTAAGCCTAGAGGATGAAAGGTCATGACGGCTCAGTGAGAATGTGGATTTGAGGTTACAATCGAGACAGCCATGTTCTGATCTTGTTCAGAGACGAGCAGGCTCAAGGGCTACGTTCCCCACACTTTGCAAACCTCTGAGGACTATGCGACGCAGTGGCTTCTGCACTTGGAAGGCAATCCTTCTGCATGACTGTCTTGACAAATGCATGGTCAGCACTGCTCAATGGGCTGAATGGCCTGTTCATTGCTAACTCATAGGTTTCCAGGTCACTGAAGGTAAACATGAACACATTAGAAAACCTACAAGCTTTTTTTCATTATTATGACCCTATTATTGTGCATGGGATATGAGCATTATCGTCAAGGCCAACATTCAATGTCTATCTCTAATGTCCTTTGGGAAGGCATTCATAGAATCCCAACAGTGTGGAAGCAGTCCATTCAGCCCATTTAGTCCACACTGACTCTCCAAAGAGCACACCCATACCCTATCCCCCATATTTCACCATTTCTAACCCACCTAGCCTACACATCCCTGAACACTAAAGGATAATTTAGCATGGGGGTCAAAAAGTGTGGTGCTGGAAAGGCACAGCCGGTCAGGCAGCATCCAAGAAGCAGGAAAGTCGACGTTTCGGGCATAAGCTCTTCATCAGGACATTGAGCTTATGCTCGAAACGTCAACTCTCCTGCTCCTTGGATGCTGCCTGACCGGCTGTGCTTTTCCAGCACCACACTTTTTGACTCCGATCTTCAGCATCTGCAGTCTTCACTTTCTTCCTGGACAATTTAGCACGGCGAATCCACCTGCAGATCCTTGGAGCGTAAAAGGAAACCTGAGCATCCAGAGGAAACCCGTGCAAGCACGGGGAGAATGCGCAAACTCCACACAGTCGCCCGAGGAATTGAACCTGGGTCCCTGGCGCTGTGAGGCAGCAGTGCTCACCACCGAGTCACCGTGTATTGGCGAGTTGCCTTTTTGAATTGCTGCGGTTCATGTAGTACCAACATAAACAACATTTTGCTTCATTCTCAGCAACCAAATCACAAAGAATGTATAACAGAGAAACAGGTCACTCATCCCCAACACTTCTGCAGTCGCCACAAACCTTTTCCCACCTACTTCACCTCGAGCTTCAGCACCTGCTTCTGATCCTTTCTCCTTCATTCAGTGGCCTCTGCATGTTGCCACGTTGGAGCAAGTTTTCCTGCTCTTCACCTGCTTCAGCAGCGAAATCCTGAAATCGCTCTACATCTTGCCCACTTTGGGGTGGGGTCTTCCCTTTATGTCCCACGGTTTACATTTCACATCAAAGCATGTAATGTGAGCAAGACATGGATATTGCTTGCTTTTCCGAAGGATAGCAGGAATCAACTCCAGGTTGGAAGCTAACCCCCTCCGACACAGCCTGCCACCTCTGCTAGCAGCTGGAAACTATGTGAGCTGCTTTCCCAGCTCAAAAAGCTCCATGACTGTCTGGAGCGGATGCAGCAAGGCATCAATGTAATGTTCTAAACACACTCCAGAAAACTGTAACCTTTACAGGCATGCATTGACAGGGCAACAGCTGCAGCATTTTTGTCCTTAAATACGGAACCATTCAATAAGAAGAATGCTGCGATAGATCACATCTGTGGTATTTTTCCACAGAAATGAACAGCAACTTTTAGTTGTTACCAACAGAGTTATTTTGGGGTCAGATCTAAAGTGTTGCACAACTCCACTGGCCTCATACACTGAGCACAGATTGAAGCCAACCTGGCAGCAAAGGAATGAAGAAGCTTTCCAAAGATAGGAGTCATTTTTGTTAAGCGGAGATACTGAGAAGACAAAGATTTGGGAGATAAAGAAACAATTCCAGAGATGGATTAACAACTCTTCGGACGTTGGGTGAAGAGGACATGGCCACATTGCAAGTGTAAACCCCAGATTTTTCCATCATAAATTGCACTTGCCATCAATAGTCACAGTTTCATAAAACCAATGCTTCCCGAGTGTGAACCGTCTGAACTAACCTCTCTTATGAACTCTCTGGCACAAACCAATCCAGCGTCTATTTTGAGGACCACTCAAGTCACTCATTATGTGAAAGGGTGATCCGGGGAAGGAAGCAAGGTCAATGCTGCCATTGGTGTCAGCCATGGCTGAGTTGATAGCATTCTCGCTTCCAAGTAAGAATGATGTGGGTTCAAGCCCACCCTCTGACTGCACACACAGAAAATCTCGACCCACACGTTCATACAGCACAGAGGGAGAGTGCTGTAAATCTGGGGGAGCTGTCTTTCAGATGAGACATTAAACACATACCAGATGAGTTTCAATAGATTCCAAGGCACTCTGTCCAAAGGAGGGCAGGGGAGTTATCCCTGATGTCCTGGTCAATAGTTATCCCTTTGATTAACATCACTAAAACCAGATCAGATCATGATCACCTTGCTGTTTGTGGGAGCTAACTGTGTGCAAACAGGCTGTAGAGTTTCCTTGATTATAGATCCCAGTAAATGTTACAGCCAATGAAGGGCTTTTAAAGGACTTTTAGATATCCTGTGATCATGAAATGCTCTACATTATTGCAAGTCTTTTTTCTTTTACTTTCATTGGAATAAAATCTCACAAATGTTAAAAAGAGTCAAAGGAGAGATAAGTAAACAGGTGCAACACTATACTAGATGGCAGTGATTGATTGGAGGTCCAGGAGGGCAAGCAAAGATTAGAATCTTTTGCAAGTAGTATGGTGGCAAGGCTTCAAAGAATGGTGGGAAATTAGACTGCACAGAACAGGGAAAGACAAATACCATGGGAAAAGACTAGAAGACAGACAAACACTCAGCAAGGAACAGTAATAGTTCAAACCCAAATGTCTATGGAGTACATTGCCATGGAGGCATGTTCAATTGAAGCATTCAAAATGGAGTTAGAGTGTTATTTACAAAAGAAGACAGTGTAGGGTGAAGGCAGCAGAATGGTAATAAGTGATTTGTTCATTCAGGGATCTGGTGCAGACACGATGGGCTGAAAGGCCTCTTTCAGTATTGTTAACAATTCTGTGATTTGAGTCCACCTTGGTGACCACATTCCCAAAATGGGCTCAGGAACCTGACCACCAGACATAGTGAGGGCTCGACCCCACACCAGCACTGCATTGATTTGAAGAGTGGGTGCTTAAAGTTGCCAGGGGTGGAGCTCCTACATCTCATGGTTTAGCTGGGAATGTGGCAGTAACTCAATTGGAAAGGAAGATAGATTGGCATTCAATCAATGGCACCCAGTATCTCCAAGAGGTAGAAGCTCTCTACAGATTGCCTGTGACAAAGACAAATGGCAGCCCATTATGGGGCGAACCACAACCTTATCAAAGAACAGGTCAACAATGTTTAAGGCAGAGACAAGTGGTCATTCAGGCAAAAGGTAGATAAACAAATTTGATCTGGAATTATGATGCTCTGTGTACCTGCATTATCTATTCGTCTGTTAAAAACAGACTTCCACATTTTATAAATCTGACAGTGGAGAGCAGGAATGTGCGAGATTCTATGTAGGTTTCTGAGGACAGGTCTGCCATTCTGAAGAAGGGTCATTGACCTCAGAACGTTAACTCTGATTTCTCTCCACGGGTGCTGCCACACCTGCTGGGCTTGTCTAGCAATTTTTGTTTTCATTGCAAGGGGAAAGATATAAAAAGGGACCAAAGGGGGAACTTTCCCATGCAGAGGGTAGTGCGAGTATGGAATGAGCTGGCAGAGCAAGTGGTGGAGGTTGGTACAATTACAACGTTTAAAAGACATCTGGGTGGGTATCTGAATAGGAAGGATTTGGAGCCTTTATTGCTGGCAAATGCAATAGGTGAGGTTAGGATATCTGGTCAGCATGGACGAGTTGGACCGAAGGTCTGTTTCTGTGCTGTCCATCTCTATGATTTTATTGATAATGTAAGTTTGCCAAAGTGACTCACAAAAATAGATCACCCACTCTCCCGCCCCTTACTGTCCGGTTAGACAACCTCTCAAATGGGTCAGTCTTTAAACTTGAACAGATTTTCCCATCGCCCCATCCTCCAGCCCATCCTCTGAAAACAGTAAATGCCATTGTAATGCAGGGGTACGGCTATTACCACTGAGCTAGGAAGCTCAGGTTCAAGCTCTACTTTTTCCAGAGGGGTGTAATAAGATCTCGAAACAGGCTGATTAGAAAATATCTCCCTCTGAAACTCGCAGAGGCATCATCTTTAAAATTGGAGCCACACCCAGTCCAGACTTTACTGACAACTGAAAGTCTAGCTCCTGGTCTCTTTGGATGGAGTGGCTGCCAAATTCTCAGCTGAGCCACTAGGTGGGGCTCTCTATCCCAGGCAATGTGACCCTCAAACATAGACACTTAATGTTTTTTTAAAAACAGGGAGTTAACACTTAACTGGATTCAAGGACAAACTTAACTAAAGGAAGTAATGCAAGCCCAGAAGCAGCAACAAGACTAAACAAGTGTTGAAAATGCCAATTCTGTCTGGAATTTTACGAAAGACAAAATAATAAAGGAAAAGCAAACTGAAGAGATAAATCACTTCAATAAATGCCATTCCTTCCACATAGGCTATTTGTCAGCATGTATTCTGCAAACATACGGACCACTGTGATCCGCATTTTTCCATTTGTTTGTAATTACTCAAAAATCAGCCTCCAATACTTTATAACAAAGTTGCACCAAACCACCTCCGACTTCAGAAAATCTCAGTCTGCAGGTAGAATCATAGAATGTTGCACACACAGAGTCAATACAGGTCACTTCAGCCCATTGGATCTGTACCATTGCTGCTCTTTCTGAATCTCCTCGTCTAAAGCCTGGCTTCTTCTCAGTCCCTATTTCGCCTCTTTAAGCAATCATTTCATCTTAATTTCAGTAAATTCTTCACTGCTTGAGTAAAGTTTCTGATGTGGAAAACTCCCAAGACCAACCTTTCCAGAAGATATTTTCTTTTCCAACCTCCACCTTAATCTGCTCCGGTCTGACAAGTGTTGGGTAACCCTATTTTATTAAAGCTTTCAAGGATTAATGGTTTTCCCAACTGCCGTCCATGGTGAATCACCTTGCTCAAAAGTGGTTAACACTAACTGAATCTGTGTCAGAGTGCACGCATGTTTGTATATGGATGTGTCATTCATGGGCAGCATGACAGGTGGAACAACAGGTTACTGGGTGGGACAGTTTGATTAGGAACAAGACTGGTTCGTAATGTAAGAAATGATTAACCAGGTTTGCAACATCCTCTTGATATAAGACCATTTTAAATAATGTACAGAAGGTACAAAGTACAGCATATGGTCATTAACATATGTCTGTAGGAATAGAGTGTAATCCTGGAAAAGCACAGCAGGTCAGGCAGCATCCGAGGGAGGAGCAGGTGAATGCTGTGTTTTTCCAGCACCACACTCTTGACTCTGATCTCCAGCATCTGCAGTACTCATTTTCTCTTACGTGTAAGGATACCATAATCTGTTTCTTGACACATGAGTCTGCAAAGGTTAATACCAAGGTGTGCCAATCATTATGACAATTCAAATGTACCTGTGGGCAGTCCATCTTAGGACCTTGGGAAAAGTGAAACCAAACATTCAGGCCTCCTCATAGTCTCTGTAATGATGCTAATCACATTAATATAACCTGCTGCTGTGATGCAATTAAATATTTATTGAGAACACTAAGAAACTCTTCTAGTTAGGCCACAAAGTGATTTTTCTTCAACAGCACAAGACCAAGCAGACCCTGTTGTCTCCCACAATTAAAAAGGATGGTGGCAGCAACCTTCAATGTACACTGTAGTAAGGCATGCCCTTAGAACATTCCTGCCTGGTGTTAATAACCACTGGTGAAAGAGTTTGCCTAATTGTATGAGGAGAGATAAAAGCTCCAGGATTTATGACCGATTCAGTTATTGAGACATGAGTGTTAGGTGAAAGAGAACTTTTTATGCAATGAGTGGTAATGACCTGGAACACTCTGCCTATTTGGGCACTGACAGTGGACGCAGATAATCAAAAAGAAATTGAAAGGACACTTAAGAAATATAAGCTTACAGGGATAGGGGACAGAATAGGTGAATGGCACTGATTAGATTGTCCCGCAGTGAGCTGGCATCAACTCAATGGGCTAAATAGCCTCCTTCTGAACTGTTCTGACTTTCTGACAACCCAATCTCAACTTTTTAACCAAAGTGCATCAAGTGTCACTTTGTATCTACTCCAGTCAACCCTTGTAAGTTCTGTGTAAACTAAGAGCCAGTGCTGGGGACAGAAATCTCATTCGGTGGTTACCTACCAATTACCTGCACTCCATGCAAGTGGAGGTTCATCACATATGAACTTAGAACAATGACAGGCTATTTGACTTTGGAAGGCATTACAGGCATCTAATTCAAGAATATCAGCACCATATGAACATATAAATTAGGAGCTAGAATAGGCCACTCTGCCCATCAAGCCTGCTCTGCTATTCAATAAATTCATGGCTGACCTAATTACATTCCTATCCACCCTTCTGATAGCCTTTAAACCTATTGCTTAACAATTTACCTATCTCTGCCTTAAAGATATTCAGACTCAGCTTCCGACACACTCAGAGGGAGGTCCAAAGGGCTCATGATCCTTTGAAAGAAAAGGTTTCTCCTCTTCTCTGTTTTAAATGGAAGATGGCCAATTTTTAAACAATAGCACTCGTTCTAAATTCTCCCAGGAATGGAAACATCCTGTCCAAATCTACCCTGATAAGATCTCTCAGGATCGTAAATAGTTCAGTCAAATCATCCCTTCTTCTTCCAAATTAAGGGGAGGCAGCAGAAGTGCCACTGGATGAATAATTGAGAGCCTTAGGCTAATGCTCTGGGGACATGAGTTTGAGTACCTGTATGGCATATAGTGAAATTTGAGTTCAAAATAAAACACAGTCCGCAATAAAAAGCTAGCCTAATGACAACCAAATAACCACTGCTGATTATAGTAACACGATGGTTCTGTCTTTTTAAAAGTACATGGATTTTTTTTGTCTTCTTGCATCAAAGGATACCTTAATTTTTTTTTTCCCTAAATTAATCTCTAAAGTACTGAATAATTAACCTCGAGGGATTTTAAATAACTAATTTAAATACGTGAACACATTTCCAGATACCATTACACCACTCTCAGAACTCAAATAATGAAACTCTTCTTCATCCACAGAATTCAGAAATACAAATCAAACTTAAAGCCATGCATGGTTTTGTTCAGCTTGACTTTAACATTGCCAAATCGGAATAATAACGCACGTACCTTCATCACAAACGTTCCTACGTTTACACTCTGAATTTCATAGACACTCTCAATCCCAAACCATCCCAACTTCTTGGAAATGACAGGATGAACTTTTCAACTTTATGTTAAATCTAACCTCTTCCTTAGCACCCACCCCTCCCCACTCCCAAAAATGTTTAACAACGTGATGGGGGTAAATTCATGAAAGTTCTGGCCTCCCTCTGGGCGTCAGTTTCCATTCATGAGAGATGGCAACGAATGGTGGAGTCACTGGGCTCCTGGCCCCTCGACATGCCCCAAAAGAATACAGATGGTTATGGAGAGATTTAATATGGGTGTTGAAAATTATGAAAGGTTTTGATAATGGAAAGAGAAGAGAAACATTCTACTGATTGTTTAAAGTGCTGTATGATGTGGGAATATAACTTCTAGAGCGTTGAAATGTCCCCACCTATAATTAAGTGCCAACCTGTATAAAGATCATAAGGGTGAACTACTGGCATGGGTGTGGATGGTCACTATTTTTAAATGTCGTCAACATCCCATGCAAAGAATGATTGTACCTTAAAACTCCTGCGCATCTTTGCAACTTCAGAAATATGGCTGATTCTTGACTGTCATCTGGGTTATTAGGAATGGGGAATAAATGCTAGCCTAGCCCTCGATACCCACATCCTATGAATAAATGGTTAAAAATACAGCCCATATCGCCTTGTGCCCATAAAAGATACAGTAAGTAAATTAGTCTTTGCAAGATAAGAAATCGAGGTTGACTACTAATGTGAGTGCATTATTATTATGGCTGAAAGGGAGGTGAATATGTCGAATCTATAACAAATATAGTTATGGAGCAAGATAAATGGGGTCAATCTGAAATGTCAGATTGACCTGTACTCTGCAATTTATGATGAATCATCACAAAGTCTTGGCATCGCTATTAAAACTGCCGTACACAAAATAGCACCTGAGGACTAAATTGTGCTTTGGAAATATTTATCAAAACTATGCTGAAAGAAGTTGCAAACCACCAAATGCCCACAGGAAAATAAAAGGTAACCCTTTTACCCGTGCCATGGAGGCAGTGCTTACTGTTTTGGAATACAAGTCATTCCATCTGCACAGAAGGTAGTGACTTAGGACTCAGTACAGTCTGCACTCATAAAAGTGGTCATTGTTCACGTGTCACCCAAAGTGTTAATTCCCCCTAAAAACGGGCTAACACATTCAGTGACCACTGAGACCACAAACTGCAAACACGTGGTGGATGTTTCAGGGACTACGTCATCCATCTGCTGAGAGAGGCCCATTGTGATCATTGTCAACAGGTTACTGCGCAGAAACAGAAGTGTTAATTCGATGATGCAATCCCAGGCCTCCTGGGCAGTGTATATTAACCAGTCCTTGTAATCTTTGGTTTGTTTAGAGCTCACCACTCCTACGCTCCAGTGAGGGTGGATGCACAATGAATTCATACATCACTGTAACTCTCTTCAATTACTGCATCTCACAAAAGGGATGTGATAGAAATTCTCTCTTGAGGAAGAAATGGCAAGTGGGTGGAGGAGAAAGAAAAACACAAATTTGCATTATCACAGTACCCTTGACAATGTCAGGATGTCTCAAGCTCTTACAGACAATTAAATACTTTTTGAAGTGTTCTAAGGACAGAACCTCAGCAACTAATATATGCACAGCAAGGTGCCAGAAAGAGCAAAGGCAGAACCATCTGACAACAAACTTCAATTTAAGTTATAGGATAATCACAGGACACAGCAGCAGGGAGAACCTGGACTTTCTAAAAATGGCCGGGCAGGGGGTGGCTGGAATGGGAAGGTTTGGTGGTGTGTTTAATATCCTACCCAAAGCACTGCACGTTCCACAGCACTGTACTGAAGTGGCAGTCTGGACTATGTCTCCAAGCCTTTTATTTGAGACTTGAATCCACAAGCCAAATTTAGAATGTGAGATTGCATACAATAAAATTGTGAGGATCTGTTTTATACATTCGTGGTAAAAACTTTCCCTAGCGATTTATATTTTATTCAATTTCGATTTTTATATTCAATTGAACGAGAAAATGATTCCCCTACCGACATCATCTTTACCCCAGTCAGAGAGGTGCTGCACTCTATCCAGAGCCATTTGGTCCCTCCACCCCCCCCCAAGAAATCTTACTCAAGTAACTAATATTCTCCATCTGCACCCCACCCCACCCACTGAAGACATGTTTCAAGGAAACCTACTCAATAGTATTGCTGCAGTGTTCTGGTGAATCGCAGCATAAACTGGAGGAACAACATCTCATGATTTGAGAGAGGATTTGTAGCTCAGGGTTATAAGTTTGCTCGCTGAGCTGGTAGATTTGTTCTCAGATGTTTCGTCACCATGCTAGGTAACATCATCAGTGAGCCTCCGGTGAAGCACCGGTGTTCTGTCCCGCTTGCTATTTGTGTGTCTTGGGCTGTTGTGGTGGGTGATATCACTTTCAGTTCTTTTTCTGAGGGATTGGTAAGTGTGGTCCAAATCGATGTCTAAAGAGAAAATGCTGGAAAATCTCAGCAGGTCTGGCAGCATCTGTAAGGAGAGAAAAGAGCTGACGTTTCGAGTCTAACTGACCCTTTGTCAAAGCTAAAAAAAAAGGGAGAAATAGGGTGGTATTTATATTAGGCTGACTGTCTCTCTTTCTCTCATTCCCCACACTCTCATCACCTTTTTCCTCTCCTCTTCTCCCTTTGCTACCCTTCTCCCCTGTTTTCCATTTTGCCTCTGCTTCACCCAACCCCCCCCATCCCCCACATATTTTGTCACATTACACTGGCTTCAGCCTTGGTCATTCCCAGCTCCTAATCTCCCTATAATCTCTCTATGCACTGTCATTATCACCTCTTTATTGCTACCTTTGCTTCTGGAGCCATGACTCACCTTCTCTCAGCCAACATTTTTCCAAATCGATGCGTTTGTTAATGAACTTCCGGTTTAAACAACAGGCCTCTAGGAATTCCCAGGCGTGTCTTTATTTAGCCTGTTCCAGGATGAATGTATTATCCCAGTTGAACTGGTGTCCCTCTTTGTCTATGTGGAAGGATACCAGTGAAAGTCGGTCATGTCTTTTGGTGGCTAGTTTCCTGCCTGTCTGTCCAATGTAATGTTGCAATTCTTGCAGGGTATTTTGTACATGACGTTCGTTCTGCTGATTGCTGGTATGGGGTTATTTAAATTAATCAGGGGCTGTTCCAGTGTGGTGTTAGGTTTGTGGGCTACCATGATGCCAAGGGACTGGAATAGTCTGGTCATCATCTCAGAGATGTCTTTAATGTATGGCAGGGTGGCTAGAGCTTCTGGATGTGTGGTGTCATTTTGTTTAGGTCTGTTGTGTAGGAGTCAGTGGACTGTACTTATCGGATACTCGTTGCTCCTGAATACATTGTACAGGTGTTTTTCCTCAGCTTCTCATAGTCCCTGGGTGCTGCAGCATGTTGTGGATCATTTAAATAATGTCCTGATGCAGTTTCTTTTGGAGGTGTTGGAATGATCGTTCCTGTAGTTGACTATCTGGTCAGTGTGTATGGCTTTCCTTTAAGCACTGGTCTGCAGCTCTCCATTGGCTTTTCGTTCCACCGTTACATCTAGGAAGGGGAGTCTGTTGTTGTTCTCTTCCTCTTTGGCGAATTTTATACCAGTAAGGATGTTGTTTACCTGTTCGTGGGTTTCTTCTAATTTGTTGCGTTCGTGATGACAAAGGACCCATAACGGACCCAAAACTTGGGCTGGATCGTGGGAAGGGCTGTTCGTTCTGACCTCTACATAACTGCCTCTGCTAAGAGTCCTGATATCCCATTGATTTGTTTGTTAGTCTTGTCGTTGAAGGTGAAGTGGGTTGCGAGGCACACTTCTACTAGCTTGAAGGTGCGGTTCTTGCTGATGGTGTTGGTGCTGTCAGGTGTTTGTGTCCTGGTTTCGTCTTGCAGTGAGGCCAGTGTTTCTTTGGTGAGGGTGATGCTTATTGATGCGAATAGGGCCGTCATGTCAAATGAAACCATGACCCCATTGTCCTCTACCTTGGCGTCTTTGATGATGTTAAGGAGTCCCTGGATGGAGTGGCTGGAGTCTTCTACTTGGTGTTTCAGTGTCGAAGAGTGTGGTGCTGGAAAAGCACAGCTGCTCATGCAGCATCCAAGGAGCTGGAGAGTCAACATTTCATCAGGAATGAGGGGTAGCCAAGGGGGCTGAGAGACAAATGGGAGGGGGAGGGGCTGGGGAAGGTAGCTCGGAATGCGATGGGTAAGTGAAGGTAGAGATGAAGGTGATAGATCAGAGAAGAGGATGGAGTGGGTAGGTGGGAAGGAAGATGGACAGGTAGGCCAGTTGAAGAGAGTGGTGCCAAGTTGGAAGGTTGGATCTGGGATATGGTGGAGGGAGGGGAAATGAGGAAACTGGTGAAATCCACATTGATCCTGTGTGATTGGAGGGTTCCAAGGCGGAAGATAAGGCATTCTTCCTCCAGGTGTTAGGTGGCTAGAGTTTGACGGTGGAGGAGGTCCAGGACTTGTGTGTCCTTGGTGGAGTGGCAGGAGGATTAAAGTGTTCAGCCACGTGGTGGCGGGGTTGTTTAGTCCGTGTCCCCCAGAGTTTACATTGCAGTTCCTTTGTTAGTCCTTAATCTGTAGAAACAGGGTGTGTTGGATCCTTCAGGTTTCATTCTTTTGAGGTCTGTCTTGTTAATTTCACCTGTCTTGAAGTTTCTTCAGGGATGCTATAATACAGTTTTCTAGGTGTGGAGTTGGGTCCATTGCCACCTGTTGGTAGGTATCAGTATCTGTGAGTAGTGTGTTGGCTTTCTCACTGTATTGTGTTCTGTTCAGGATGACAGTCATGCTCCCTTTGTCTGCCAGTAGGGTTATGATATTTCTGTCTTTTCTGAGTCCTTCCAGGGCTTTCCTTTCCAGTGTGTTGAGGGTGTTCCCTTCTTTATTTCTGCTTAATGTTGGTACTCTGTCTGATGGCCTGCTGAATTTCTTCCCTAAGCCCATTGTCTTTCAGAGTGGATTCTAGTGCTACGAGGAAGTCCTTTTTTGTCCACATCCCTGTAGTTGAAGGGACATCTCATCTTCAGACTAAGCACTTTACAGCCTTTCTGGGCATAATATTGAGTGCAACACCTTTAAATTGTGAACATTTTTTCTCTTTCTTTTAGCTTGTTATCATGTCCTCCCCTGCCCCATCCCAATTCTCCTCCTCACCTGATCATGACAATTCCCATTGTGAATTCCATTACAAGGCTACTTTTCTCTCTCTCCTGCCCCAAGGAAATTCTCTGCCAGTTCTAATAGGTTTCTGGGAGAAAGGTGAGGACTGTGGATACAGGAGATCAGAGTCAAAAAGTGTGGCGCTGGAAAAGAACGAGTCAGGCAACTTTCCAACTGTTTCTGTCCCGGGGAGCCTTGTTGGCCGACTGCAACTTTTATCCCAAAGTGCAACTCTCAAGCTGTTGTAGAGTTTGCTCTCTGGTCACCTCCTACACTACATAGGATCCCAGCACTACCACAGTCACTCACAAGAGGGTGTTTCAGGAGAGGGGAGAGCTGGGGCATGAGAGGTTCAGTGACAAAGAGGGTCAGTGAAAGGGAGAGCCTGGGAGCAGTAGAGCTCAAAAATTGGCACTTTGGCAAGGAACACAGTCCACTGTGTTCAGGGGAGTGATGAGAGCAGTCAGGAGCGAGCTTTAGTGAACAGGATCAGCAGCAAATGGGAGGTAAGTAGGAAGTTAAATTTTAAAAATACAGGAAAAAGGTATGTTATTGTGAAACATTTCATTCACCAATGTAAGAATTTAGCAACGCAAAATATTTTGAATTAGAGTGTATATTTCTTCCCATGATGAGAAAGGGCCTTCAGAACCTATTTACGGCTTTGACATTAGCTTTAATGGGAAAACGTGATTCGCTTAAAGTCTTTTCACTTAAAGTTGTAACTTTCAAAACGTCAACTACAATTTCAAATGAGGACTCATCATACTTGGTTGTTATCACATTGCTGTTTGTTGGAGCTTATTGTGCAGAAATTGGTTGCTGTCATTCTTACATTAAAACAGCAACTGTCTCTTCAAATGTACTTTATTGGCTGCAAAACACGTTTGGACGTCCAGAGTTATGAAAGGCGCTTAAAAACCAGAAGTTTTTCTTCTTGGTTTAAGAGCAGAGACAGAGGGGTGCCACATACAATATAAACACCAACACTCACTCACACACACAATAAAGGGGCATTAACTTGCACATATTATGAGAATCATGTGTACATGCAGGAAAGATATATACACACACACACACACACACATATTGCAGGACATATACACACTAATCCCCATGGTTCACTGCTATTGTACCAGACAGCCCCTTCTTTTAATATTCAATTAATCTGAAAGCTGTACTAATTCCCCATAGGCTGTCACCTGCATGCTTTTACCACTTGGAAAAACAGCTGCACACAACAAGAGGAGCTAATGTAAGGCAATGGGCATGCCAGTCCCTGCTCCTTCCAGTCAAGTACTTACCAACTAAACAGCACCAGCTTCCTCCAGACTGAGCCAGTGAACTCCCTTCACAACTGAGCATCGTCAGCGTGAGAACCAGAGTCTGGGCTGATTCAATGTTGAAGTAATGAGGCAGATACATACCTGAGAAAGCTCTTCTGCCTACCATCTCTCTCCACCGCGCTGCTCCTCCCCCATAAAGGGCTTCACAATAATGAATCTGTGGGTGGTTACAGGGCAAACAGGTTATACCAATCCCAGAGCCAGGAGCCTGCCTTCAGGGGAAGTGGTTTCTTTTTATTAAGAAAAACTCACAAAGATAGGATTAGTGACAACCTGCAATTTCATGTGGAGGTGGCTTCTCTGTAGTAATGTGTTTAATGTTGCTGGGAGATTAACCTGCACTATTTTAAAGCTTGTAAAAGCTATTAGAAATTGGATGCTGATGCCTAAGTACAGAACAAGCCTGCAGTATGTGGTCGATGCATTTCTCTTGTCAACGGACGACTCCCTGGGTTCACATGGAAATACTCAGCAAACCCGTTGCTCCTTTTACAACAGCCCTGCACTTGGTTGCACTCGATGACACCATCAGATGCAAAGTGCCCAACGTTCAATCATAGGATTAATGGTGGGCCAGCAAAATCAAAACGTTAAACAGTTGCAGCTCTGTAATGTGGAGAAAGGAGGGGTCAATTGCAATCACCTAGGAAGCCGGGCTGCTAATGTCTCCAAAACAGGAATAAAGCCCATTGCTTCAGTAACAATCACAATCATAATCAGAGTCATCTAAGTGGAAACTTTTGCACATGGTGTGATCTCCTTAGCTTTTATGCTACTATAAAATGCCTTGGGATATTTTGCTTTGCTACAAGTGCTACATAAATGCAAACTGTTGTATCCCTAAACACACACACATATGTGTGTTTTATTGTTGGTGGCTGCTCTTCCCACTACCTGGCACTTGGACATTGGAATTACCAAACTTACAATCTGATTTGTGAATTCATTCCAATGTCAGGGGAAATGAATGGAAGCCAAAAAAAAGTACAGACTTCAGTGAATGTACTCTCATCATTGGCTCAGCTGTTTGTGCAGTGCAGTACTGTACTGATGGAATGCTGTGTTATAATAATGAGGCATGAAACAACGCCTGGTCTGTCCTCTCAGGTAGGTGTTGAGATGTATGTGTCATGGCACAAAGAACAGGAGAGTTCCTTGGGTGCCTTTACCGACCATTATCCTTCAGGTAACGTCGCAAACACAGATTCATCTGTTGTTTGAGAGACTTTGCTGCATTCAGATTGGCTGTTGCATTTGCCTATATCACAGTCACAATGACTTAATAGGAAAACTTTGTTGACTGTGGAATGCTTTGGGATATCCTGTGGTCACAGGCAGCAGGGTGGCTCAGTGGGTTTGCACTGCTGCCTCATAGCGGCAGGGACCCAGGTTCAACTACAGCCTCATGTGATTATGTGTGGAATTTGCATGTTCTCCCGTGTCTGAGTGGATTTCCTCCAGGTGAACTATTTTCCTGTCTCAGTACAACGATGGGCAGGTTACGTGGACTGGCACGCTAAATTGTCCATACTGTCGGAGTATGTGCAGGCTCGGTTGCTTTGCTGTGGTAAATGCAAGGTCACAGAGAGGGTGAGGGGTTGGATCTGGGTGGGATGCTCTTTGGAGAGTTGGTTCAAGCCAAATGCCCTCTACCCACATTGTAGGGATTCTAAATTATTAAAAAAGGACATGAAAGCAGGTTTCCAAGCAGAATTTAACAATATGAAAATTGTATCATCAGCCTTCAGTGCATCCATAGCCAGAGCAAACTGTGGCCTCAATGCATACACTGTCTTCAAGTGAAATGGAATGGAAGTTATGCTCTTGGTTTCTCTGAAGTAGCACCCTGAAATAATGGAAGTGTCACGTATCAGTTGTATTTTGGTGAGAGTAGGCAGCCAAGAGACTTTCCAAACCAAATGATAGAATTGGTAATCTAAAGACCAGTCAGCATCTTTAGCAAAATACATTCTGGTACACTCTTTACCCAAGTTATGAGAGGTATTTTATACTATAATGTGTTATTTCAATTCCACTTACAATAAATAGGTTGCCTTTTCTTCCCATCAATAATTTATTTGCCAGAGATACTGAAGAGAATTGCACTTTTCCAGGGGTAATTTGTGAAGGCCTCGGTTCAAGTGATTGGTTTCCCTTTAAAATTGACAGTACACCGGCCCCGACTGAAACAAGATGATCAACTTCATCTCAGATGTGCGCATCCAACAATACCTTCCCTTCATGACCAAGTGACTGGCGTGCAAGGGCAATCTGTAGCTGAAGCCACACAAACAAAGAGGCTTTCAGATACATTTATTTTGAAACAAAAAGTCTATTTTTTTATAAATCTGTGTGGTTAAGAACAGTGCCAAGCACAATTCCCGTGGTTTTTAGGACACTTGACTAGAGCAGTCAGCGTTGAGCAGTGACTTGGAGAACCTGCACATGGGTGAATCGTTGCAACAGTCAACTACAGAACAAGTGCATATCGAGGTACTAAGGTGTCACAAAATCAACAACAACTGGGTTCACTCAAGTACAGGAAAACAAGGGAGACAAATGAAGAGCAGTCATTTGCAGTTGGTGGATGTGAATGAGTTTAGATGGCAATGGAATGTTCTACCATCAGTTTGAAACAGACAACCAAGTGACATTTCTGAAGATATTATCTTGGGGATGGGTGCTCCTTTCAAGGAAGTGAAGTTAATGCCACTCTAAATGTTTTGAAGAATTTCTGCACTTGCTTTTGTGACACAAGCCAACTCCTTACATTTTAACAAAAGCAAAATGCTTCAATTTACAAGAAAACTACAACTTGCCTAAAGCAAGCTAAGCTAGGCTGAGCGCAAATTATAGATTTTGGAAACAACAGGTCATGAAGAATGCAATGTGTTGATCATCTGCACTGGAATTCAGACCTGATACAAATTTATTGGACTATTGCCATTCTATGCCAAGTTGACCCATATTACAAACCATGATTTGATTTGCTGGCAGCTAGCAAAAAAAAGTTCAAATTTCAAATATTCAGAAGAAGGCAAACAGCTAACCCATGGATATATTAACCTAAAGCAGCAATACTCAACAACAAATCCAGCAGTTTCCTCCTCTTTGCTCAACCTACTTTGGTTATCCAACATGGCAGTTCACTACTGGAGCCTGTACAATATTATTCAATCTCATCAAGCTCAAGACATTTTGCTGCAGCATTAATGATTCATTCCAAACATTAAAAAAAAATTGTAGCCAACTGGAGGTCACCAGTTCAACTTAAAAAAAATCATTAATTTATTTTCTGTCTACAAATAGTTTACCTCAGGCATTCCTATGAAAGCTTCCTTGCACCTTTAGCTTTGACTACCACCTGATGAAGGAGCAGCGCTCCAAAAGCTAGTGCTTCCAAATAAACCTGTTGGACTATAACCTGGCGTTGTGGGATTTTTAACTTTGTACACCCCAGCCCAACACCAGCACCTCCAAATCATTGCACCTTTGTGGAGCAGGCGGAGGTGGTGATTTGCTGCTCTTCATCCATGGTAGTCATCTCCTGATAACACTCCCCCTCCCTCCCCCTTCACCCAGACAAGTCTTTCAGCAGGTTTCATTGGATTGCAATCAGGAACAAAAGCACAGCTGAAGTTTCTCTCCTGAACTCAAGGGAGCAGTGATTACTGGTTTGAGTGGACATTGTGAATAAATCTAACCAGTACGAATACAGACCCGAGTTGCATACTCGTCTGTAAATGCCTGACTGGG
>NC_057735.1:12132186-12166389 GCF_004010195.1 Chiloscyllium plagiosum
AGAGAGTCAGAGAGAGAGAGAGAGAGTCAGAGAGAGAGAGAGAGAGAGTCAGAGAGATAGTGTGAGAGAGAGAGTTAGAGAGAGAGAAAGAACTGGTGGCAGTTTAATCTGAAAGACTAAGTAGCCATATGGGCTGGTAAGACCATGGTGGCTTTACTTTATCTTTCCTTAGTAATTTTTTCATCATCTCTCAGCGTCTCCGCATCTGCCAATGTTAGAGTTTTATCATATCATTATTTTATTAACAAATATATTCTCATTAGACTGCAATTATAGTCACCACACGATCACGTCATAGCAAGTCAGCAGACTCAACAAATCAGAGGTCAGTGTGCTCAGACTGCAGGCCACTTCCCAGCCACAGACATAATCACAGAGGCAATAATCCTGTATCCCCTGTACTGCCAAACAGAACACAAGGTAGTGCTACAAACTAAAACCCAGAGTCCACCTACAACAAACAGAGCTGGGAAAAACTTGCAAGTGCATAGCCACTTTATTAACACTTCTGAATATCCCAAAGGACGTTACAGCCTTTGCAGTTGGTGGATGTGAATGAGTTTAGATGGCAATGGAATGTTCTACCATCAGTTTGAAACAGACAACCAAGTGACATTTCTGAAGATATTATCTTGGGGATGGGTACTCCTTTCAAGGAAGTGAAGTTAATGCCATTCTAAATGTGGCATTTGAAGTGTAGTTACTCCCATTGCACACAGGAAATGCAGCAGCCAATTTGTGCACAGTAAGCTCCCACAAAAGACAAGTTGATAACAACCAGTTGGACTGTTTCACTGTTGTTGAGGAATAAGCATTAGTCAAGTTAACAGGAAACCTCTGTAAAATGAAGCCTGCCACAGGATGCTTTATCAAAAAGTGTGGCACTGGAAAAGCACAGCAAGTCAGGCAGCATCAAAGGAGCAAGACAACTGATGTTTCTGGCATAAGCCCTTCATCAGGAATTTGGGGAGGGGGCTGAGATAAATAGGAAGGTCAGGGTGGGAGTGAGATAGCTGGGAAGGCGATAGGTAGATGCAGGTGGAGGGTGAAGTGGATAGGTGGAAGGAAGATGAACAGGTAGGGCAGCTCAAGAGGGCAGTGCCAAGTTGGTGGGTTGGATCTGAGATGAGGTGGGGGTAGGAGAGTTGAGGAAACTGGTGAAGTCGATGTTCTTGCTGTGTGATTGGAGGGGGTCAAAGTGGACTCTACCACTCCCCCAAGGAGATGGAAGTCCTGAGTTTCCTCCACAGCATATCCAAGCCACCAGACACCTGGAAGACCACCGCCTCATCTTCCGCCTTGGGATCGTCCAATCACACAGCATCAACATCGACTTCACTGGTTTCCTCATCTCCCCTCCCTCCACCTCATCCCAGATCCAACCTTCCAACTCAGCTCTGCCCTCTTGAACTGCCCTACCTGGTCAACTTACTTCCCACCTATCCACTCCAGCCTCCTCTCTGACCTATCACCATCACTCCCCCCACGTGCATCTACCTATCGCCTTCCCAGCTACCCCATCCTCCTATTTAATTCACAGCCCCCTTCCCCTCCCACACTCCTGATGAAGGGCTTATGCTCAAAATGTTGACTGTCATGCTCCCCGGATGCTGCCTAACCTGCTGTGCTTTTCAAGCGCCAGACTTTGACTCTGGTCTCCAGCATCTGCAATCCTTACTTTCCCCACAGGATGCTGCTTTGTGAGCACTGCAGGGGAAAGACAGAGCCTCAGTTTAATGCTCCATCTGAAAGACAGCACATTGGACAGGACAATGCAGCACACCCTCAGTACTCCAATGGAGCGTCAACCTGAAGGTGAATTTTGGTGTCAACCCAAAAGGGGCACAAATTCAACCAACAGAGTGATGAATTTCAAAATAAAGACTGAGATAAGAGGGGAGATTGAGCATTTATATATTCACCATATTGTACATTCCTCACCGAGCTCATTAACCAAAATTTATACTCCAATTTATACTCACTGCTCATCTCATTGCATAAGCACTTGTATAATCCACACTTTAAAAAAAACACAAGTGTGGGAAAGCATCTATAAAATTATTGGGCCATGAAGAGTTCATCAGACTTAATCATGACTAATCAAGATTTCACTGAATAAATCTGAAAGCAAAGTGAATACTTTACATGGGAGGTAAGAGCTTCCTGGAGAACCCGGTACTAGATGCAGACATTCTGTCTCAGCAGCAATGGAGTGTAGTGACCTTAATATCAGGGACAAAAATAAATGCTACACTGGGATTACTGGGGCCAGAACATGATCCACAATAGTCTATTATGCTGTATTTGCTGTTAAAATCAGCTTTACCACGGCCACTCTGGCACAACAACGAGGGCCACAGGTCAGCTATTTTCTCACTTGGAAGCAAAAAAGATCAATTTTGTTCAACATAACTACACAAAGACACCTTCACCCTTGTACAGCTGCATGTTCAGCAACACTGAAAAGGAAAACATTGAACAATAGGGCAATTTAGAGGTGAGGTGGCTGAGTCAGGGCAGAGTCAGGGCTCTCTAATTGGCATTTATGCCCGGTGTTAGGAATTCCGATGCCCTTCATTCTTGCTCTGGATGAGATCAGCCAACTTGGCTTTTGTTACTCACCGCCTCTGTTGTGATTAAGTGCTGGGAGATGCACCACCAACTTTGTAGGAACATAGGTGTGGACTGGCACCAGATTTAAGGTGCCATTGCCTCTTTGGCCACACACTCACACAGATCCTCTCTCATATGCTCACACCTACACACACACCCTCTCACAGACTTATACCCCATTACACTCTCTCTCTCACACACAGACCCGCCCCCCACATAGAGTGAGTGAGTGAGTGCATGTGGGACTGTCTCCCTACACACACACACACACACACACACACACACACACACACACACACAGAGTTCTGGGGGGGAATTTGTACTTGCAGATTTACATTTTATTTTGCTCAAAAACTACATAAAAAGTTCTGGATTTACATATGAAGGAACCAAAACTAACATGATCATTCTAAAAGATGAAAGACTGAAGCTAAATTTGTTTAATATTATATCCCATGACACTGCAATCCTGTTGCTAAAAATTCTGTGTTTTATGATTCTGCTCCACAACCATCTGACAAGGAAGCAGTGCTTCGAAAGCTAGTGCTTCCAAATAAACCTGTTGGACTATAACATAGTGTTGTGTGATTTTTAACCTTGTTCACCCCAGTCCAACACGAACACCTCCAAATCATGAAACCTTTAACATAAGAGTCAGCACAAATGGCAGAGAAAGTACAAAGTTCGGAAAGTTGATTCACCTGACTGTTTAATTTTTTTTCCCCCCTCAATGTTTAATTAGCATAAAATAATCATTAATGTTTGTTCCAAGGCTCAAGGCGTTTTGTGCACCCTTTGTCAATATCAGTTTGGGTATGCTGGATAAAGAAACGACCTGTCTTCTAACTAGGAGCTGAAGTCCCATTTCTCATGTGAAGCACACTCTTGCTTTCAGTCGCAGAACCACAAACTTAGCAAACAATTTGGAGCAGTTCTGTGGAGTGGATACCACTGCCACAATAACAACAGAATTGTGACTGTCACATGTACTTTACTTTGGGAGCCGGGTAATCACCAGATTGACAAACCTTCCAGCCCATCAGCCTAACCTGGATTGCAATTTAAGTTAGAAACAAAAAGCTGCATCTTATTTTGTGCATCATTCCATCTCCAGGACTTGATTTTTTGCTGGAATGTATTCAGTTAAATGAATAGGAGCCTGACATAATTGTTGCTTAAGATCAGTTGGATGTATTTTTGTTTGCCTGGCCTGCAGTTACATTTAACAATAGACTCTGGTGCACCAAGAACAAAACAAAATTAAGGTTTATCCAAATACCATTATAGCAAGTTTGTAATCATAAAGGATGTTTGAAAGAAATTACAGGATAAAGTAAGTTTATTACAGTTTTGAAAAACCAAAAACAATTTTGTTAGTTAACTTCTCATTACATTGTAGCAAACAAGAGCTGAAAATAAAACAAAGTTTTATGATTTGTTTCCAACTCATTGACATAAACAAATGATTTATGCTGTCCTACATTAAGACTAGAAAATAGGCCCATTGAGTTTGCTTCGTCATTCGATTATGACTGATATGTTTCTCAACCCTATTCTCCTGCGTTCTCCCTGGAACCTTTGATCCCCTACCAATGAAGAACATATCTACCTCTGTCTTAAAACACACTAAAACGAATTGGCTCCACAGCCCTCTGTGGCAATGAGTTCCACAGATTAATGATTCTCTGGCTGAAGAAATTCCTCTTCATCTCATTTCAGGACGAAGGGTTGTTCCTTCACTCTGAGGCTATGCCCTTGGGTCCTAGTCTCTCCTACTAGTGGAAACATCATTCTCCACATAAATTCTATCCAGGCCTCTCAGTATTCTCTACGTTTCAATGAGACCACTGCACCACCCCCCCGCCTTATCCTTCTAAACTCCATCAAGTACAGATCTTGAATCCTCAACCATACCTCATATGACAAGCCCCCCGCACCTAACCTGCACATTCTGGACTGTGGGAGGAAACCGGAGCACCCGGAGGAAACCCATGCAGACACAGGGAGAATGTGCAAGCTTCACACAGTCAGCTGCCTGAGGCGGGAATTGAACCCAGGTGTCTGGTGCTGTGAGGCAGCAGTGCTAACCACTGTGCCACCGTGCTGCTTGGTAGGTTTGTTAACATAACACCACTGAGTAATAAAGCAAAGTCAATTGTATCTTTATAAAGGGAATTGGATACACACTTTAATTCAAGGCCAGGTTAAAGGATGCACAGAAAATACATGGCTAGCTTTGGTAAGTTGGCAGTATTCTTTCTGCGTGAGGAGGTTTGGGATTCACTATATCTTCAGAATTCTGGGGAGATTCCTGACGACTGGAAGGTAGCAAATATAGCCCACTATTTAAGTAGGTAGGAAGGAGAGTGAAGAATTACAGATCTGTTAGCCTGACATCCACAGTATGGGAAAACAAATGAAGAATCTATTGTAAAGGATATGATAACTTAATGTTTAGGAAACAGTAGCAAAATAAACATGGATTTATGAAAGGGAGATAATTTAATATGAAGGGAAATAACTCCGTTCTGAAGAAGAGTCTTTACCAGACTCAAAATTCTAGTAAAAACCGAAAGTACTGCGGATGCTGGAAATCAGAAACAAATTGGGGCAGCACAGTGGCTCAGTGGTTAGCACTGCTACCTTACAGCGCCAGGGACCTGGGTTCAATTCCTGCCTTGGGCGACTGTCTGTGTGGAGTTTGCACATTCTCCCCGTGTCTGCGTGGGTTTCCTCCGGGTGCTCTGGTTTCCTCCCACAGTCCAAAAGATATGCAGGTCAGGTGAATTGGCTGTGCTAAATTGCCCATAGTGTTAGGTACATTAGTCAGGGGGAAATGTATGGAAATGAGTCTGAATGGGTTACTCTTCAACAGGTCGGTGCGGACTTGTTGGGCTGAAGGGCCTGTTTCCACATTGTAGGGAATCTAATCTAATCTTAGAAAGGCTCAGCAGGTGCGGCAGCATCTGTGGAGAGAAATCGGAGTTAACGTTGTGGGTTCTGAGGAAGGGACACTGAACCCATAACGTTATCTCTGATTCCTCTCCACAGATGCTGCAGATCTGCTGAGCTATTGCAGCAATTTCTGTTTTGTTTTCAAAATTCTATTTCGCTTCACAGATACTGTTCGACCTGCTGAGTTTCTCCAGTGTTTTGTGTTTGTCCCTCGTATAGCACTTTGCCTTTAAGCTTGGACTGATCTAATGAACCAAAGGGCCTCCCTTCTACCCGTTGAAATTTCTATATGTTATGGCGCAAAGTTTAAAAGGAAGCGAGGTTGTTCTATTGGGAAGCTTTAAATACAAGTCGCAAGGAAGTGGAGGGTATAGCCTCTGGATTGCATCTTCAAGATAGTTGAAAGATTATTTAATTAAAATAGAAGTGACTTTAAGGAGGACAGAGAGAGAAAAAGGCTTAATGAAAAGCTCAATATATGAGGAAGCGTGAGTACTTTTTTTGCAACATCAATTCACTCTGACGATGGCGAATCAAATGAAGACGTTGCATTGACTACTGTGTTTTGACAATCAAATTCGATTTGGCCAACATAGTTACTTCAGTATCAGAAATATTCTGACACGAGAAAGAATGAAACAAAGAAAGTTTAGAAGGATGGGGGGGGCAGGGTCTAAATGACAGTTACAGAGTACTAAATGGGCTGGACAGAGTGGATGTTGGGAAGTTGTTTCCATTGGTAGGAGAGACTAGGACCCAAGGACATAGCCTTAGAGTAAAGGGAAGATCTTTTAGAATGGAAATGAGGAGAAGTGTCTTCAGCCAGACAGTGGTGAATCTATGGAATTCACTGCCACAGGAGGCTGTGGAGGCCATGTCAATGAGATAGATAGTTTCTTGAGTATCAAGGGTTATGGGGAGAAAGTAGGAGAATTGGGTTAAGAAACATCAGCAGTGATTGAATGGCGGAGCAGACTCAATGAGCTGAATGGCCTCATTTCTGCTGCTACGTATTATGGTCTTTAAAACAAAAAGACTAGAAATTTCATGCAGAGGAAGTGGTGGAGGCTGGTACAATCACAGCATTTAAAAGGCTTCTGGGTGGGTATATGAATAGGAAGGGTTTGGAGGAATATGGGCTGGGTGTTGGCAAGTGGGACTAGATTAAGTTGGGGTATCTAGTTGGCATGGAAGAGTTGGACTGAATGGTCTGTTTCCGTGCTGTACACCTCTATGACTCTGACTCTAAAAGGTAGAGAGTGATTAATATGTTTGGACCAAGGCTGCTGAAGCAAAGTCTCAAATGGTGTAGTGATATAAACCAGGAATGCGCAAGAGGCTAAACATGGAGGAGCTCAGAGAACCTTGGAAGGTTGTAGACATGGGCAGCTAGGATTCTGAGACCGGAGTGTAGAGGAATGAGGCCATGGAAGAATTTGATGAGTGTATTAAAAGCAAAAGAGATTGCCCAATTGAGGTTTAAAAAGTGGCAAATAAAAACCAAAAGAACGGTGGATGCTGCAAATCCGAAACAAAAGCAGAAGTTGCTGGAAAAGCTCAGCAGGTCTGGCAGCATCTGATTTCTCTTCACAGATGCTGCCAGACCCACTGAGCTTTTCCAGCGACTTCAGTTTTTGTTTAAGAAGTGGCAGATGGAGTACAATGTGAGAAACTGAGGTTATACATTTTGTTAGAAAGAAGAGTCATAGACTGTTTTCATAATGGGGAAAAGAATTGGAAATCTAAAGCAAGAGGGGACTTAGGAGTCCCAGTTCAGAATTCTCATAAGGTTAACGTGCAGGTTCAGTTGGCAGTTAGGAAGACAAATGCAACGTTAGCATTCATTTCGAGATTACTAGAATACAATTGCAGAGATATACTGCTCAGGCTGTATAAGGCTTTGGTCAGACTGTATTTGGAATATTGTGCTGAAAATGTATTGCTGGAAAAGCACAGCAGGTCAGGCAGCATCCAAGGAACAGGAGAATCGACGTTTCGGGCATAAGCCCTTCTTCAGGAATGAAGAAGGGCTTATGCCCGAACGTCGATTCTCTTGTTCCTTGGATGCTGCCTGACCTGCTGCGCTTTTCCAGCAACACATTTTCAGCTCTGATCTCCAGCATCTGCAGTCCTCACTTTCTCTTTGGAATATTGTGAGCAGTTTTAGGCCCTGTATCGGAGGACGGATGTGCTGGTATTGGACGGAGTCCCGACGAGGTTTACAAGAATGATCCCAGGGATGAAGGGTTTACAGAATGTGCAGGTTAGGTGAATTGGCCATGTTAAATTGCCCGTAGTGTGAGGTGAAGGGGTAAATGTAGAGGTATGGGTCTGGGTGAGTGTGGACTTGTTGGGCCGAAGGGCCCATTCCCACACTAAGTAATCTAATATGAGAATCAATCTTTGCTTCTCTCTTTGTTGCTTCCTAACTGCATGGTGCTCTTTAAAAAAGATTCACCAACAGCGATAACAATCTGTCACTAGTTTGAATTTATCCAATATGTTCCCATATAATTCTCTCTAATCCTGAAAATACAGATCTTGTTTTCCCAAGACTCTTCTTGTAACTAAATTCTCTCATCCACACAACTTACTCTAACTATTGACAGAATAGCATGCAGTTCTCCAACTGTAACTTAGCCAGGGTCTTGTACAGATTCATAATTATTTCTTTGCTTTCTGTGGAAGTCAATTTTCCCCCTTTCACATCTCCCAACCACCTTTCCATTCTGAAACCTCCAGATATATATCCACCTCCTCCATATTCCTTTATTGGACAACTTTAGCCTTGATTATGTTTTCAGTCCAATTTTTTTTTTTAAAAACGAGCTCCCTCTAAGCCGCCCACCAAATGTACTGCCTTATTATATATTGTACATTAAAATTTGCCACACACTTGCCTACATCCGAACCTACATATCCTTACTTCCTAAATTGATAGTCAGTATATCGACACTGTTGCTTCATTTCCATGCCCAAATTATCTATGTGGAGAAGCCCCAACAGTGAGAAGTGAGACACGTTACTAGCTGTGCTTTCCTTTTCTTCCTAGCTTTAGTCAACCATTTCATTCCCTCAGTCTTTGCACTAAGTGCCTTGAGGCATTTTGTCAAATGCTTTCAAAATTCCAGAAAAACCACGAGGACACAATGATTTTTATCGAATTATTACCCTTTCACTTTAGTTTTAGTTATTTTGACATGTAGTAGCTCAAAAGCATCCATTTGAACGGACCTGAAAGTTTATCTATTCTAAAGTTGATCAAAAAAAGTGTGTTTTTTTTAAGTTTTTCAACAATCAAAAAATTATTCCTGACCAATATGGAGGGGAAATCAAGGAGATAAGGCCAATTTTTTTCTGTAGTTTGAAAGAATGAGAGATGATCTAATTGAATGTGTATAATTCATAGGAGGGCTTCGTTGGCTAGGTACGGAGAGACTGTTTCTCCTGGATGGAGTCTGGACCTGAAGAGGTAGGGTGGTGGTGACAGTCTCAGAATAATGGATCGCCCATTTAGAAAAGGGATGGGAAGGAATATCTTCAGAAGTTTGAGAATCTTCGGAGTTCTGTATCCCAGAGGCTGTGATTGAAAATATTCAAGAATGAGATCAGTAAATATTTGAACACTACTGGCCAGAATCTGAGATATGGAGATAAAGGGAGGGAAAGTGAATTTAACAGAAAGATCAGTCATCTCTTCACTGAACAGCAGAGCAGGCTGAAGGGACTACAAGCTACTCCAATTTCCTATCATAAAACTCATAGAAGCCCTACAGTATGGATGCAGACCAATTGATCCATGAAGTCCACACCAAGCCTCCAAAGAACATCCCACCCAGATCCAACCACCACCCCCTCCCCCCCACCCTATCCCTGTAACCCTGCAATTCCAATGGCTAATTCACCATCGACACTGTAGACATTTTGCATGGTCAATCCACCAGACCGACCAATCTTTGAGCATGGCGGGAAACCAGAGCACTCATAGGAAGACCATGCAGATATGGGGAGAAGGTGCAAACTCCACATAGACATATGCCCAAGGGTGAAACCGAACCCACGTCCCTGGCGCTGAGAGGCAGCAGTGCGAACCACTGAGCTGCCCCAATGTCATGTTCAATATTAAACTAGTGAACGAACCAGCTAGAATTGCAATTGGAACAATATACAGGCCTCGTGTCCTCAACCACTCCTCATTTGACAAGCCCTTCATCCCTGGGGTCATTCTTGCTAATCTTCTCTGGACCCCCTCCAATGCCAGTATATCCTTCCTTAAATACAGGGCTGAAAACTGCTTAATATTCCAAATGCAGTCTGACCAAAGCCTGATACAGAGATGGAAATGTGTTGCTGGAAAAGCACAGCAGGTCAGGCAGCATCTAGGGAACAGGAGAATCGACGTTTCGGGCATTAGCCCTTCTTCCTGAAGAAGGGCTAATGCCCGAAACGTCGATTCTCCTGTTCCCTAGATGCTGCCTGACCTGCTGTGCTTTTCCAGCAACACATTTCCATCTCTGATCTCCAGCATCTGCAGACCTCACTTTCTCCTCAAAGCCTGATACAGCCTCAGCAGTACATTCTTGCTTTTGTTTTCTAGCCCTCTAATTGACTTACAGACATTTTTTATCTGGCAGAGTGTGGATTATATATAAAAAAATTTGGACAAACTAGATGCTGAATTATAACATTACCCAAAGCAATATATTGCAAAGAAACAGGCAGGCCATCAGTAGCTACAGTTTTCCCCACTTCATTCATTTTCCCATCAGTGAAGCTGGGCCATAGCATTAATCAGTTTCTCTAAGAAGAAAGTGAAATTTCTAAAGCTCACTCAAGAGAATGTCTTAGCATTAAATTTAGATGTGCAAAAAAAGCAACTGAGTGATTGTTTTTAGCATTTTTGCTAATAAGTCTTTCATTTCCACAGTCAAAACTATTTGGGAATCTGTGTGGTCCACAGAGGTTCAATGGGACATGCTACTTATGATTGATTGTTTTTATCTTGACAACTTATCATTTCTAATCCCTACGCGCTCTCCTTTACCCAGTCCCTTATTCATGTCCAAGTGTTACATTAAATATCAAGGGCCTTTAACTTTCATCTCTAGTTGCACTTCAACTAAATCTTTGAGAAGTCAAAACATCCACTGCATATTTATGCAGTGTTTACATTCTTTCGTTCCAATTAAAACCTTTTTTTCAAAGTAGGGCTGTTATGTCAAGAGGTCAATACAAAACATATCCAGTTCAAACCATGAGGAGTGTTTTAGACAGAAGTTGAGCAATAAAAGGAATAACTATTTGTCATTAAATAGCTACTTCCGATACTGAAATCTGAATCAAAAGTAGGGATAAGAATTGGAATTAAAATGGGTTAAGAATATGTTAAGGGATAAAAAGTACTCAATGTAAGGTGAACCTATGAATTTGGAAGGCATGCAGTAATTCAAGAATTTCATTTGACTAAGAATTGGCGATCTAACTTTACTACTAAATATTTGTTTTCTTGAATACTCATGATGCACTATAAATTGCTTGGTTCTGTGTAAATCATTAGCTGTGAAACTGGGTCCACTCTACCCAGTGAAACAAACCTTTGATGCAAGGACAAAACTGTGTTCTGTCCTTGAGAAAAAAAGACTAATTAACCTCCTGGAATGTCACTTCCTCCCGACATCTACTCCAGTACTGCCCACCCAAGGATAACATGGGATTCTTAGTTATCATTCATATTTAATCTGCACCTTACCTAACTTACAGTCGCATCATCAATGATTTAAATTGTGTCTTGGGTTTATCGGACTGAAATTCATGGAGGAATGCAGACTTATAAATCAAACAGCAGTCAACTTCTGAATCAAAATGACCATGTTCATGTGATTCACAATTTTTGTTTTAGGTCAATTTGAAGCCTTATTCCACACTTAAAATTTTATTGGGGGTTACAGTGAAATTATTTGGATGCCTAGGTTCAGGCTCAGCCTGAAAGACAGTCTTGGAACATTCAAGAGGCAAATATAAATCTTGATGAAAAATGATTTCTTAACTACTTTGTGTGACAAGGCTCATCAGAAACTACCAGAAATCTGTATCAACCATATGACCAAAAAAACAGAGGCAGGATTAGGCTAGTCAGCCCATCAAGTCTATTGTCATGGCTGATGTTTCTCAACACCGCTCTTACCTGCTCCTTATAACCTTTGACCCTCTTCCCAATCAAGAACCTATCGCTGTCTTAAATGCACTGAATGACTTGTACTCCACAGCCTTCTGTGGTAATGAGTTCCACAGATTCACTACCCTCTGGCTGAAGGAATCCTTCCCATCTCAAATCTCAAGGGCCACCCTTCACTCCAAGGCTGTAACCTCCAGTGTTAGTCCCTCCTACTACTGGAAATATCTTCTCCACATCAACTCTATCCAGGTCTCTCAGTCTTCTATAAAATTTCAATCAGATGCCCCCTTATCCTTCTAAACTCCATCGAATACAGATCCAGAATCCTGAATTGTTCCTCATATGACAAGCCCTTCATCCCCAGAATTATTCTTATGTATAGTACATCCTCTGGAGCCCCTCCAACTGCCAGCACATCCTTCCTTAGATAGAGGGCCAAACACTGCTCAAAATATTCCAAAAGCAGTGGTACTAGGGCCTTATACAGCTTCAGCAGTACATCCCTGCTTTCATATTCTAAGCCTTTTGAAATGAATGCTCACATTGCATATGCCTTAACTGTCAAACAAACCTGCATGTTAACCTGAACAGATTCCTGAACTAGAATTCCTAAGTACCATTGTGCTTCAGATTTCTGAAGCCTTTCACATTTAGAAAATAGTCTCTGCTTCCTTACTAAAGTGCATAACTTCACATTTTCCCCACCTTATATTCCATCTGCCATTTCTCTGCCCACCCTCCTAGCCTGTCAAGTCCTTCTGCAACCTCCTTGCTTCCTCAACACTACCTGTCCTTCCACCTATCTTTGTGTAATCTGCAACATTAACAGCAATGCCCTTAATTCCTTCATTCAATGTATCACGTGAATAGTTGTGGTCCCAACACTGAATCCTTGAGAATTCCGCTAGTCACCGGCTGTCATTCTGAAAACGTTAAAAATCACAACACCAGGTTATAGTCCAACAGGTTTATTTGGAACCTATTAGGTTTGTTCAATATATCACATCAGTTGTATGATCTTTTACTATAAATTCTGTGCCCTATGATCCTGCCCCACTAGTTACCTGACAAACAGCAGCACTCCAAAAGCTTGTGCTTCCAAATAAACCTGTTGGACTAGAACCTGGTGTTGTGATTTTTAAACTTTTTTTCACCCCGGTCCAACACCAACACCTCCACATTCTGAAAAATAAAACCCCTTTATCTCTACTCTTTGCCAGTCAGCCAATCCTCTATCCCTACCAGTACCCTTGCCCTCAATACAACAGGTTCCTATCTTGTTTTGCAGCCTCATGTGCAGCACCTTGTCAAAGGCCTTCTGGAAATTTAAAGCGATCATATCCACTGGCTCTCCTTTGTCCAGCTTGCTCATGACCTCAAGGCTCAGTGAAGGAGGGAGGGTCGCTAAACACAGAAGTTTCCTGTCCCCATACTGTTGGGCCAGGTTCACTTGAGAAAGTGTTTACCAGGATAGATTTGAGTTGATTTTGATTTTGGGTTCTAATCAATATGTGTCTAGCTACCCTCCCTCACTGAGCCTCAAATTCAACTGCACACTTAGTTGGCTTGGACTACAACAGTTGGGCATTTAATCATCTGAATTATTTTACTTTTCTTATAAAAACAAATATCAGCTTTACAAAATAAACTCAAATGATTAGAGAGAAGGGAAAGAAGCCACTTGACCTATTATGTCAAAGAATCCTTGGTGTGGAAGCAGGCCATTCAGCCCATTAAGTCCACAATGACTCTCTGAAAAGAATCCTACCCAGACCATTCCCCTACCCTATCCTGGCAAAGCTGCATTTCCCATGGACAATCTACCTAACCTGCGCATCTTTGGACTGCGGGAAGAAACCCATGCAGACATGGGGAGGACGTGCAAACTCCACACAGACTGTTGCCCAAGGGTGGAACCAAATCTGGGTACCTGGTGCTGTGAGGCAGCAGTGTTAAACACTGAACCACCATGCCAGCTCTTTTAATTCAGGTAAATTCATTTTCAAGCTCTCTTCCTGTGCTCCACAATCTTTCTTTTTCATGCATTTATCCAATTGCCTTTCAAGTACTACTGCTGAATCTGCATCTGCCAGCTAACCAGGTAGAACATTCTAAATCCAAACTACTTGTTACATACAACAGCTTTTCCTCACTGTCACTTCTGGTTGCTTCGTCAATTGACTTATCGCAGTCAACCACCTTTCAGCCATGAGGATCCAGTTCTGAAGTTCAACACCACCAACTTGACTACGTTTCTACAGTTTAAATTCCAGGTCCATTTGGCAGAGGTCAGGTTTCTATTCTTTCAATGTGAGGATCAAATGGCAAAATGGGAATGGTTTTAGTGGACTAACAATCTAGAGACCCAGGCTAGTACTGTCCGGGCAAAGATTTAAATACCACCAGAAAAACTGTTCAAGTTTAAAATCTAGGAATTGTAAAAAACCTGGATTTGAAAAATACTTTCAGTAACCATGAAAATTCCTTCAACCCCAAAAAAAGGGATTCATTAATATCATTTGTTCATGTATTGAGTAGTCAGCCATCTTGATTCCTGTTGAATGGTTTTGCAGGCTTGAGGGGCCAAATGGCCTACTCCTGCTCCTATTTCTAATGTTCTTATGTGCATGGTCTGGACCACATGTGACGCCATGCCTACAACAGTGTGGTTGACTCTTAAACGATCCTCTGAAAAGATGCTCAGCTCAAACGCAATTAGAGATGGGCATCAAAATGCTGAGGTGCCCACATCCTGTCAAAGAGCATTTTAAAAATGTGAAGAGTTTGAGTAACAACAAAGTATATTTTCGGAAGGCTTCATCATATAAAATGTGTATAATTTTACATAGTGGAGACAGCAAGAGGAAAATCTCACAGTCATTAGTGCAGCCAATTATCTGCACAATGACAATCCGGAACTGCTTTAACAGGCTCTGGTCTTAGCCAGTTCTGAAAGAATCATTAGCAAACACTTGATCATGTTTCATATGAACTCAAAAAGGTATTCCCATCCCTAGTGTGCTGTATAACCAACAGCAATATCCTGAACATATTGCAATGTTATTCAGTTTATATGAAACATTGCAATTATCAAAAAAGGGCAGGCTTTCTCTCAAGGAAGTGGAGTCTTGGGAAATGAGGTGTCAAATGAATATTTTACAGAACAATCCTAAACTGGACACATTTAATGCACAATGACAAGGGAAGAAATGAAAATTTAAGACCCTCTTAAGTCTCATGTCACTGATCTGTCTGAAAACAGCTCCTGGATCCAACTTTCTACTTGGGCCCCTCAGCACAGCAATGTGACCCAAATAAAATACACAGGCTAATCAGTGAAGTGGATCCATCTGGCCAAGAGATGACTCATTTCCCATGTTACAGGACACCCACATTTAGTGGGGACAAAGCCCAATTTACTTCAGTTCAGTCATTTTGGAAACCAGCAACTGAAACTGGCCCATTCCATAGCTTCTAAAACACAATGCCCCAGATCACCTGGTTGCCAGGCAGTCAGAGACCAGATGTATGACCAGAGACAGGTCCTGACACACCCATACAGAGGGATTTGCCTGGGAAGTTTGCAATTTCCAGTGCGCAACTTCTCTGTACTCTGGGACTCTCCGAAAGAGAGACAGAGACTTCAGACAGTTTGGTTTAAATACATGAAGAGTTATACAGGAAACTATCAGGTGAGTACATCCTAGTCCAACTGTTGAATAATGATATATCTGACTTTGGACTCACTGTCTCTAACTTCTTGGTCTCTCCAAACACCCACTTCCTGACCCCAAGATTCCCTCCTTAACCTCACTGTCCTAACTCCCAACTCCCCCACCTCACTCTGCTGAACAAACCCTCTTCATCACCCAGCTGTCACCTTAGCCACCTACAATCCTACCCACTACATATTCGCTCATCTTACCCCTTCTGCCACTCATCACATTTACCCATTTACTCACACACTCATTCTTTGCTGAAAAGATGTTTCAAATGTCCCAGAGCTCCCCAGGCAGTTAGTGAACATGCAGTGACTATACGGCACTAGTTTCTGTGTTCTAAACCGGACACGGCTGGTCGACGAAAACCACCTCCCCTTCAAATAATCTTGAATGCCCCTCAATTCTGAAGAGGTTGTCATTGGAAGGTCAGCACCCACTCAGGACTACAATAAAGGAGTACTGGATTGGAGTGGCAATACAGCATTGTTTACCACTCCCCAGAAACTTCAAATCAATGTTTATTTGATTCAAACCGTTGTACTCAGCCATGTAATGCACGTGTTGTAGCATGACATGTCCTGCACGGGTTTCACACACATTAAGTAAGATATGCAGGTCTGAATAAAGCCATCAATTATTTTCATGTTGATTCAGAACACTGATTTGGAGACTAAAGATTGCGTTTAATAACAGACAGGAACTGGGGTATAGGTCATAGGAACTGAAGTAGGTCATTCAGCCCCTTGAGCCTGTTCTGCCATTCAACGAGATCATGGCCAATCTGTGGCCTAACTCCAAATACCAGCCAGTGTCCCATACACTTGAATATCTTTGCTTAATCATTTATTTATCTCAGATTTACAATTAACAAGTGATCCAGCATCCACTGCGGTTTGTGGAAGAGAGTTCCAAACATCTACCACAGTGTGTGTAAAAGTGCTTCCTAACATCTCTTCTGGATGTTCTGGACACTCATCAGGACAACTTAGAAAAATTACAAATTAAAAGGGAAAATAAAATATATTTTATAAGGAGACAGCTGATTAGTTGGCAAGTGGACTTCAATTGCTAGTAGCGTTAGATCATGAAAAATGCACCAGTTAGATGATGACCAACAGTCAATGGTCATGCAATTTAAACCAGATGGTAGGTTCTGATTGGCTAAGCATTGCCCTAAGAAATGAACCAGAGAATAAGGGGTAACCTGCTGAGTTGTGATGAGGGGAATCTGATAAGAATAGGGTCCTAGAGTGTGGTACTGGAAAAGCACAGCTGGTCAGTCAGCATCCGAAGTCAGAATCGATGTTTTAGGCATAAGCCTTTCATCAGGATTTCTGATGAAGTGCATATGCCTGAAACGTCGACTCTCTTGCTCCTCGGATGCTGCCTGACCAGCTGTGCTTTTCTAGTACCACACTCTTTGACTCTGATCTCCAGCAACTGCAGTCCTCACTTTCTCCAAGAACAGGGTCCTGTGTATTAGTCCTTGGTTCAAATAATTAACTCTGCTTTCACTCCACAAATGCTGCCAGAAAGGCTGAGTCTCTCGAGCAATTTCTATTTTTGTTTCAGATTTCCAGCATCTGTAGTATTGTTTTATTTTTGCATATTAAGCTTGTAGCTTGGAAAAGTTTGATGGTTAAGTGTCAGTTATTATCCAACTGAGGCATTTTCCATGACAGCAACTGTACCAGAGACCACTTACCAACTTATCAGCACTCTTCTTGCGTAAAGCAGAAGTACTACTTTCCATAAATATAGTTACTTCTCACAAATTATCCTGATGAGTGCAAGACTTTGACAAAATGTCACTTATTTCAGCAATTCTGGATTACTGTACTACTGACCAATCATCTCAAATTGCTTATCAAGAAATGACACTATGCACAAGTCAGATCTCTCCCCACAGGGAAAATCTCAAGCAATAATTCAATTGAAACATTCTGAAGGGGCTCAGATGGTTATTTCAAAGAAGGAATGCGCAGTGTTATGAGGAGAAGGCAGGAGAGTGGCACTAATTAAATTGCCCACTTGAAGAGCCAATGGGCTGAACAACTTCTTTCTGAACTGTAACAATTCTGTGACAGTATGAGAGCAAAACGTTTGGACCTGCAATTCACACAATTGAATTGTTTGGATTAAAAGACCCAGATCAGTAAAGAAGAGCTAAACTCCCCATTATAAACTGACACACACAGCGTTTCACTAACATAAAGACTTTACACAGACAGGAAAATATCTTTACAAATAAAAGTCAACTACTTACATACAGCCTTAACTAAAGTAGCTATCTGATTAGAGTTCGACTGACTGCAAACAGGAGACAGAAAAAGAGGACTTGAAGCATCCTTCCTACTTTGGAATTCTTAATATTTTAAAAAATATATATATTTCTCAAAACGTTCTTGTTCAATTCTTAATCACAATTTCACTCTTTGGTCCTCAAAAAGCTAGAGTTTGTGGGCTTCATGAAAAATGGTGGAGGTGTTTTGTTTGATGGAGAGGGGAAATGTGTATTGCTATGTTAGAGAATGGTGTGTTGTGACTGTTGTATCTTTTAACTAACTGAGGAAAATCAATATTGGGGGTATACAGGAACACTGAGTTCAGCCACAATCAGATCAGCCATCAACTTAATGATTGGTAGAGCAGGCTCGATGTGCTGAATGGCCTATTCCTGCTCCTAATTCCTATGTTCATATGTGACATACAATATACATCACTGCACCATATGCTTAATACAGAGTATTAGTGTGAATAAGCATGGTGGCTGTGAAACTCCTGCATATTTCTCTAATTATCCAACTTATGGTTCATTCAGTTGGCTCATTGACCAGGGGCCAGCCAGGAATTGTTTACAGATTTGACCCAGTTTTTTTCATGTGATGGGCCTTTTAAAATTCCATGCCTGCCAACAGTGAAATCCTCCCTCACAATATTAATCTAAATGCAAACATGTTCAACATGAAGTCAATTTGATGAGGGCAAAGGAGAAGAAAGGTAGCCCTCATTATTGAACAAAATAAGCCGTGCTTTTCTGCGAGGGCCAATGACATAGATCCTGCTGTTGTAGCTTACAGCCAGGAGTGAGAACCAATAAAAAAAAGTGTGTTTTACTGGCTTGAAGCCAGAAAGTCAGACTGAGAGCTGGTCCAAGTTCACTGAAAATACATGAGTTATACAATCAAGCTTAAAAAGCAATTGTGAAATGGCTACTTGGCTGCAAACCAAACCATTAGCCAACCTATAATTTGGAGATTGAAAAGAAACCAGACAAAGAAATTCATTTTGGTCAACATAGCTCCATAGGAGTGCAATCAGTTTGATTCCCTGCCCCACCCCATACTGTACAAAAACGAGTGCATGATCAATTCATTGATGCTTAAGAGTCTAAAACATAGGAATCAATGATAAATATGCATCAGTCTATAACGCTGTATTAAGAAGTGAGAGATGTATTCAATGTCAATGACAGCTCATTAGTTCGGAGAAGGGATTAATTGTGTCAGTTGCATGATTATCATCATGGTGAGCTTAATTAACCTCTGCCAGTTAAAGCAACCTACCTGCACAAGCATTAAAATGGGGCATAACAATGGCATGTTCATCCACTGAAATGTAAGGAATGCCAGCCTCTTTCATTTCATTCGACAATGCTGACCTGGATCGGTCTTATGGGGATCAACTCTATGCTGTTAGAAGTTCTAATAGAACTATTAGAAAAATAGTTTTTTAAAAAAGCATTCTCCCTTATTGTGATGTGACCAAACTGTTGTAAACGCATCACAGCCCCTTTCAGACTTGTATTCAAATTCTGTTCAATCCTGCTAGAGTGGTCTGTATAAATCTACACACTTCCAAAGAACTGAGGATATTGGTGCAACTACTAAAAGGCTCAGATTACCTCAGTAACAAGATTGGGACAGAAAAGGATACACATTGATGAGGGGTTTTTCATGATCTGGATGTCACAGAGTATTTATGAAATGTAGATACTAAGGAATGTAGGAAACAAGGTGGCAAATTTGAGTTTAACAAACTCCCACAAACAGCAATGTCAGAGTGACCGGATAATCTGCTTAATTTATGATGTTGATTTAGTAATACGTATTGGGCCAGTAATCACAGCTCGGAGGGATAGATTGTTTTGAGAGTTAAGCTAAATTAAAAGCATTCAATGAGATCTAAAGAATGGTAAAACCAACTTAATTCAGAGAAGAAACAGTAAATAAGGGACAGTTAATCTAAAAGTTAAATCAGGGATAGCTCAGAGCAGGTTAAATCATCATGAGGATGCATGGAGTTTCAGAAAGTTCCCTGGTTTCAATTTATCTGTGTGTTTCCTGTGTGCCACTACTTACAGCTAAGAGATGGAAAATGCTGAAGGGTAAATGTTGGTGTTAGCAACTTCCAGACAGGGCTTAGATGTCTCGGGGTGTGGTGAATCTGTACTTCAGAAAAAAGGAAAGGGCAGGGAGGCCCAGGAACTTCTCATTCAATGGAGCTGAGGGCATGGTGAAGGAAACCAATAAAGAAGCAACTGAAAAAGGTTGGAGCGCAGAAAAATTCAGCAATGGTGAAGTTAACAACTTATATGGCCACCCCTTCACAAGTACATTTTAGATCCATCATAACTTTGATAAAAGCTGAAAATATAAATTGTAGTTAGACACTTGAGTGGAAACTCAGTCTCAGTAGAAGAGATTGAACAAATCAAAACACAAGCAGTCATTGGGGCAGTATGAAGGGGAAAAGACTGATGGTGCTCCAAAAATAGATCTTCGAGAACAAAGACTTCATAGATCATAGAATCCCGACAATGTATGTGTGGAAGCAGACAATTCAGCACATCGAGTCCACACCAAGAGCATTACACCCAGATCTACACCCCCTACCCTAATCCTGTAACCCTGCATTTCCCATGGCTAATCCACCTCGCCCACACATTCCTGGACACAATGGCCAATCCATCTAACCTGCACATCACTGGACTGTGGAAGGAAACCAGAGCACCTGGATCCTTTACAAAGAGAAGGCACAGCTTTAGTGAGATTTGGTGACCCACAGTGTCACTTAAATTTAAGTCTTGATCACATCAATCATTTAAAGTGCAGTCTGTGGTATTGCTAGAGTTGAAATGTAGTTTTGAATCATTGTCTTGCCTGTTCAGCATACCCATTTAGTTATTAGGCTTATGCCTGTGTTTCTCAAGTTTGTATAATAAAGATGCTTTGATATTTCAATTCAAACCTCGAATCCCTCCACATATTCTCATTTATAGCTCTTCTCCAAATTCTATTCTTAAAACAATTATGGCCTATCAAGCCAGATCATAAAGATCCAGTTGCCCAGTATTCTTATAATTGGAATCATGATAGTATCTACTTTGACAAGGCATTGGGAGACAACTCCCACAATTCAATGGAAAAAAAAACACATTCCACTGTAATCAGGCTAAGGTACAAGAATCCTGCACAGCCACATATGAAGCAAGCCAGGAATGGAGCATATGTCTTCCTATATAATTATTCTGCAGCTTCCTTTGAAAAAGAGGGAGCAGTCAATAAATAGAACGAAAATAAACTAACTACCATAGTCCAGACCTTTAGTCACAAAAGGCAATTTGCAAATGTGGAAACTGCTTGAACAGCTAACTGAGATCAAGCAACCAAAATCATACAGCAGAAATTTAAATGCCAAAATACATTTCTCCAAAATCCTTTAAACTTGGAAAGATGTTAAGAAGTTTCCCAAATTAGAAAGCATTGGTGCAGAATGAGTTTCCAGTTTACCTCTCCCTCGGTATTTAGTTGCTGCCTGTTGGATATCATATGCTCAGCTCAACTTCAATGGTAGGGAAAACCTCTAGGAGTGATTTAGTTGAAACATTTAAAATGAAATCTGATGGTTATTTGAAAAAAAAAAGGAACATGGAAGAATCCGAGGAGAATGGCATTGAAGAAATTGCCCATTTGAAGAGCCATTGGAGACACACAATGGGCAAAATAATCTTCATCTGAACTGTAACAATTCTGTGACAGTGAGAGTGCTAAACGTTTGGATCTGCAATTCTCACAATTGAATTGCTTAGATTAAAAGACCCAGATCAGTAAAGAAGAGCTCAATGTCCCATGATAACCTGTCACACTAACGTACAGACTTCCATTTGTATACCAGCCCCTTCACATCAAAATAAAATCTAAAATGCTGAACCTTCAGTCAAATTAATGTATCAATGGCTTAAGTTAGTATACCCTACCAGATCTGAATGAGCACTGTGTGGTGGTTAACAAACAGATATCAAAGGATTTTCCTTTATCCTGAATTGTTCATTATGTAGATGCAAAATTCAATCTTGAATCACAAAATAGAAGGGGCCAGTTCAGCCCAACATGCACATGCCAGCTCTATTTAATAGGGTTTTACAATTCGACTAATTTCCCAACATTTGCCCCATACTCCTGCACTGTAGTTGTTATCCAATTCCTTTTTGGACATTATCTACGGACGTCTTTACAGGGAATAGATTCCAAATGAGTCACAATTTGCTCTATCAAAATGTTTCCTGATCTCACTTTGGTTGTTTTACTGATAAGCTTCACTCTATGTCTCTCTGGTTACCAAATTTACCAAGTCTGTAAATGCCACTCTCAAAACCCTCTTGAACACCTCTGAAACCTCACCTTAACGATCCAAGAAAATAACTCAGCTCTGGAGTTTCTGCAAGTAATTGAAAGTCCTGTATCACTAGTGCTATTCTGATAAATCTCAAACACAACCTCCTTCAAGACCTTGGCCACCTTCCCCAGAAACAATCACAATGGCATCGAACCACAGTGAAAGAAATTCCCTCACCTCGAGCTTTCAACTTCTTTTTCACTGTTACAATGACCTTGTTGCTTGTGACTCGATCAATGCTACCGAACGGAGATCTTATACTGCCCAGAATATAAATACTTCCTCTTCTATGTATCATGTTGAAATCTTCAGTTAAACGGCCTCTTACTCTGCCTTATTTACCCTTGCGGGCCTCTTCAAATGTTGCAACTCCTTCTGTTACTCAATCTTTCTCCAAACTATCGGCCTTTAAAACCAAAATAAACTTTCTTTGAAGCAGTTCAATGTCATGGGTACACCTTCAAATGAATTATTAAACACCCATTGGGTGAACATAAAAAGGTCCTAAACGATCTTGAACAAGAGCTGGGGAATTATCCTCAGTGCTGCAGTTAATACTTACAGAGTCAGAGTTGTACAGCACAGAAACAGACCCCTCACATTCCAACTCATCCATGCTGATTAGATATCCTAAATCAATATGGTCCCATTTCCAAGCAATTGGCACACATCCTTCTAAACCCTTCCTATTCTTCATGTACCCATCCAGACGCCTTTTAAATGCTGTAATTGTACCAGCCTCCATTATTTCCTCTGGCAGTAAGCATGCACTATTCAATATGCACCCCTCAGGTCCCTTTTAAATCTTTCCCCTCTCATCTTAAACCTATGCCCTAGTTTTGGACACCCCTACCCTGGGAAAAAGACCTTGGCTACTCATCCTATCAATGCCCCTCATGATTTTATAAACTTCTATAAGGTTACCCCTCAGCCTCCCGACATTACAGGGATAACAGCCTCAGCCTATTCAGCCTCTCCCTATAGCTCAAACCCTCCACGCTGGCAACGTCCTTGTCATTTTTTTTCTGTACCCTTTCAAGTTTAACAACAGCTTTCCTATAAGCAGGGAGATCAGAATTGAACGCAGTAATCCAGAAGTGGCCCAACCAATGTCCTGTACACCTGCAACATGACATCTCAACTCTGATACTCAATGCACTGACCGATAAAGGCAAGCATTCCAAACACCTTCTTCACTACCCTATCTACCTGCAACTCCATTTTCAATAAACTATGAACCTGCGCTCCAAAACCTTTTTACTCAGCAACACTCCCCAGGAACCCACCATTAAGTGTGCAAGTCCTGCCATGATTTGCCTTACCAAATGCAACAACTCACATTTATCTGAATTAAACTCCATCTGATACTTCTCAGTCCATTTGATCAAGGTCCCATTGTACTCTGAGATAACCTTATTCATATCCACTATACCTCCTATTTTGGTACCATCTACAAACATACTCACCATACCTCCTATATTCACATTCATTTACATTAATAGCAAAAGCAGTGGAACCAGCAAAACACTCCAGCCTGAAAAAGCAACCCTCCACCAGCAAGTTGTCTTCTACCTTTAAGCCAATTTTGTATCCAAATGGCTAGGTCTCTCTCTTGATTCCATGTGATCTAACCTTGCTAACCAGTCTACCATGTGAAACCTTGTTAAATGCCTTGCTGACATCCATATAGACAACGTCTATTGCTCTGCTTTCATCAATCTTCTTTGTCATTTCTTCACAAAAATCAAATTAGTGAGACACAAACTTCCCATACACAACACCTTGTTGACTATCTGTAATCAGTCCCTGTCTCTCCAAATACCTGTAAATCCTGTCCCCCGGAATCCCCTCCAACAACTTACCCACCACTGACATCAGGCTCACCGGTTTATAGTTCCCTGGCTTTACTTACCACATTTCTTAAATTACAGCACTACGTTAGCCACTCTTCAGTCTTCTGGCACCTCACCTGTGGCTATCGATAATACAAATATCTCAGCAAAGGGCCCAGCAATCACTTCCGTAGCTTCCCACAAAGTTCTGGCATATACCTGATCAAGTTCCAAGGAATTTATCCACGTTTAAGACGTCCAGCATCACCACCTCTAACACGTGCTTTTCAGGATATCACTATTTACTTATTGGAGTTCTGTAGCCTCCATATCCTTCTCCACAGTAAACACTGATGCAAAGTACTTTATCATTGTTTAGATCTCACCCATCTTCCAGTTTCACACATAAATGGCCTCGTTGATCTTTAGGGGGCCCTATTCTCTCCATAGTTACTCTTTTGCCCTTAATGTATTTGTAGGATCTCTTTGGATTCCCCTCGACCCTACTTATCAATGTTATCTCATGCCCCCTTTTCGCCTTCCTGATTTCTCTTGAGCATACTCTTACTGCCCTTATGGTCCTCAAGGGATTCACTCAATCCCTGTTGTCTATATCTACCATATGCCTCCTTCCTTTTTCTTGACCAGAGCCTCAATTTCTCTAGTCATCCAGCATTCCTTAGAACTACCAGCCTTGCCCTTCACACTAACAGGAACATACTGCCTCTGGACTTCCACCATTTCATTTTTGAAGGCCTCCCACTTTCTAATCATTTGCCTGCGAATAGCCCCTCCAATCAACCTTCAAAAGTTCTTGTCTAATACCATCAAAATTACTCCCAATTAGAACGTGCTCACGCACTGACACCACAGTCACATGCCCTGCTTTATTTCCCTAGAGAAGGTTCAGTTTTACTCCTTTTCTAGTAGGCACATCCACATACTGAATGAGAACTTTTCTTGTGTATTCTTAATAAATTCCTCTCCATCCAAGCCCTTTACACAATGACTATTCCAGTGTATGTTTGGAAAGTTAAAGTCCCCTACCATTAAAATGCTACTGTTCTTACAGATATCCAAAATCTCCTTACAAATTTGCTTCTCAATTTCACATTGACTATTGAGAGGCCTACAGTGCAATCCCAAAAAGGTGATCTTCCCTTTCTTATTTCTCAGTTTCACCCAAATAACTTCACAGGACCTATTCCCAGAAATATCTTCCTGAAGTACAGCTCCCTAACTAAAAATACCACTTCCCCTCTTCTCTTGCCCATCTTTTCTGTCTTTCCTGAAAGCTACCAGTGCTATGTTCCCAACCATGCCAGGAGTTCCTTTCAACACCATCCACCAATTCAGGTGCAATCTGTCCTTGTTACACAGGTCACTTTTACCCAGAGAAGATTTCAAAAATGTGACTCCCTGACACCAACTCCTGAGTCTCACATTCATCTACTCTATTCTCCTATTCGTACACTCACCAGCACATGGCACCAAGAGTAATCCAGATATTACTATCTTTGAGATCCTATTTCCTATATTCTCTTTTCAGAACTATGTCCCTTTCTCTTCCTATGTTGTTGGTAGCAATGTATACAATGACCTCCCTTTGAGAGTATTCTGCACTCTCCCCAAGCCATTCTTGACCCTGACACTAGGGAGGCAACACACTATTCTGATTCATATTGTTGCTGACTGCAGAAATATCTATCTGTGCTCTGACTAATGAGACCTCTATCACAATTGATCGCTTGGAACCTGACATACTCCTTATTACAGTAAAGCCAGTCTAGGTACCAGAAATCTGACTGTCAGTGCTACATTCCCTTGAGAGTCCATCACTCGCTACATTTTCCAAAATAGCATACTTGTTTGAGATGGGGTTAGACACAGGAGACTCCTGCACTACCCGCCTACCTCTCCTACCTTTCCTGGACGTTACCCATGTACCTGAATACATCTGTGGTTTTTCTCCATTCCTGAAACTGCGATCCATCACACCCCCTGGATTCTGTAAATTCCTCATTGCCTCTAATTGCTACTCCAACTAATCCATGCAATCTAACAGGTTGCGCAACCAAACCAATCATGGAGACACAATTATCAGGAACATTGAAATTCTCCCTAATCTCCCACATCTGACAGGAAAAGCACATCACTCTACTAAAAGCCATCTCTGCACCTTAATCTACTGACCCAGAAAACAGCACAGTCTTACCACTCTAAAAATACCAGTCTGAGATAACTTAATACCTATGTTTTATGTTTTAAAAAAAAAGCTATTAACCAGCGTCACCAAAATAAATTACCTAGCTCAGCGTATTTCCCTTTAAAACCGTAATATTTTACGGTTGCCCTAGCATCTTGGTTTTACAATTTAGAAACAGTATTTGATTTTAAGCTTATTTTGCTTTTCCTATATACATCAGATAAATTCAAAAGTGCAACTCAGGAAGTCAAAAAGTGGCGAGCGCTTATGGTCACCATAACAGCAAGATACTTTTATTTAGTGCCAATAACAAACAAAAAAAAACCCACATTGGGTTCCGATGTGCAGGTTTCATTCCTAACGTCAAGCTAACTAGTCATCTTTCAAAAGTTGACTGACATGGTTTGTATTTGCAATATATTATCTTTAAACTTAAAAGTAAATGGTCTTCTCTAAATGCTGCATTCTCTTCACTGTCTCGCCATATACACGACTGACTTTTAAAAAGGTAGCTGAAGAGCTAGTTTGGGGAAAAAGAAGCTTGTTGTGTTTATGCATTAAAGGTTGCTACAACCAGAGAACTCCTCTGACACTTGCAATACCTGCTCACGGGTATTCTGGCAAGAAAGCATGGATTGGGACTAGAACATTACTCTAACAAGGCAGCAGTGTGGCGCCTGCTTCCTCAATTACAACAATAAGGATTCCTTAGCAGGATTACCTGTCCTGATGATAATGCAATTACTGATTTATTCAGTCATCATTGTCATATAAGGTAATGGTTCTAAATGGGTTAATGCTGGAGGTTTCACTAAACTACTGAAATCAGATTTTTTTTTGCAAAACTGCATTTTATGCATAAAATATGAGAACAGTTCAAATTGGACAAAATAAAACAAAATACCTCATTTCCCAGTGGGGCATTTGCACACAGTTTGGTGCCTCATTCCAAACTGAAAATTAGACCATTAATTAAATATGACACAAAACCAGATACATTCCAATACAATCTATGAGGGATCCTATACCAGTCCCTTGCGAGGTTACGCCACAAGGATTTTAGACAGAGATCTTTCCCCACTGCGCCTTGGCAGCAGCTGCCCTGAGATTTAGTGCATCCCTCAGCACACAGTCCAGGACCTTGGATTTGCCAGTCCACATCACTTGGTTGAGAACAACTCTTTACCCTGGAAGATCAAGGAGCATTCTCGCCAAGTTGGTGGTCCTCCAGGCACAGTTATGGTTTGTCTTGATATGTGTCCTGGAGGTTGTATAAAAGGCACTCACACAACATTGTTCAGAGAAGCTGAAAACTAAGACGTTCTGGGACATAATAGAAAAATACCCATAAAAAAAGACCAAGGCAACAGCCACTGCTTCAAGGTCACTGAATAATTTAAATTCATTTTCATTAATAAAAGAAAATTCCAGAAAACCAACATAATGTTAAGGGACAACATTCCATGACTTAAGTTTATTTTCCCTGTGAAAACTGAAACCCAGTGGCCTCACACATGACTTCTGAATAAGAAGTAACAGTGGGGAAGCAACAAGATATGGTCAGGCCTTAAAGTGCAATTTGACCCAGAAAGTCAGTTGCTCTAAAAGGAAAACCAAAACAAATTGGTGCATTTCACAAACTCAGCACGTACCAAAATCCTCTCCAGCTCAATGAAGACAAGAATAACAGAGTCAAAGAATAATACAGCATTCAAGGCCATTCAGCCCAATTCCCCTTTAAGTGCTCTCAATTTTGACAAAGTGTTAATGATTCAGGCTAAAGACTAAATCCACAGATGCTTGGCTATTTTTAGCCTTCTGTTTATTTGCATCCTCAGTCCTTTTTCTGCTAACAAGTGCAACACAGGTTTTGCAGCAGAGTGTGGGCTGCTTTGGGTAGCATGACCTGCCATTTCAAAGAGTGCAACATTGACTGGTAGACAAATTCTGGGTGAAGTTATTTATCCTCATCTCAGTCCTAAATGGCATACCCCATATCCTTAGGCTGTGACCCTTGGTTCTGGACAACCTAGTCATCAGGATCATCCTTCCTCCATTTACCCTCTCTAATCCTTTAAGAATCCTATAGGTTTGAGTTCCTCCATTATTCTTCTAAACTCTGGTGAATATGGTCCTCAATGATCTGGTCTCACTTCATATGTCAGACATACCATCCCAGGAATCAGTCTCCGACACCATCATTGCACTCCCTCTCTAGGCAGAACAACCCTCCTCAGATCAGGAAACCAAAACCAAGCACAATAATCCAAGTGTGTCCTCACCAAGACCCTGTACAATTGCAGTAAAATATCAATGTGATTCCCTGAACTAGATTGCCTAAAGGATATGGAAACGTCTTGCAAATCTACCACTGTAACTGGCTCAGATGTCTATGTTTAGTTTGCCCTTCCCAGGATAAGTCACAAGTGCTTGCATTGCAATGTGCAAGGCATTGTAACTATAGAGGATATACTCAATGAACCAATTAGCATACCCCTATTGAATTCATTCATATGTTCATTTTTGTCATGAATACCAGTTATGAGATCAATTCCAAGATCTGAAAAGTTGCTATAGGATGCAGCAAGCTTATCAAATTCTTTGGTTCTTCTGAGAATAAACTGCAACAATCAGATTATCAAAGAATATGTAATTATCTTCTTCATTCACCACTCACTACAATAACAATAGACTGTTAGAGACAGGATTAGACAGTTGCCATTTCAAGCAACGGCAGTCAATTGAACTTTTTTTCCCCCCCCAAATGTTATCACTTTGCCCTCAGTGAGGCCCTTAAGATTCAGTGGAGTTCAGTCAGGGTTTATATTGGGCTGGGGCACAAGTTCAGGCCTTGTGTTTTATTAAGTGCCAAGGCAACTTTTCCATGGTGTATAACAAGGGGATTTAATGCCACTGAATGATCTGTGATGGCAATTGCAATGTCATTGTCTGATGCCATTTTCATAGTCTGTGCACAGTTGTGCTGTCACATATACAAATAACAAACATTTGCCAGGGGGATTGGTTCTTGCAGAGGGGCTTAAGGCCACAGTTGGTGGTTGCAGAAAAGGAGGATTGGGGAGGGGGTGGGTGGGAGAAGGACCAAAATTTCTTTTATTTCAATTCGGGGAGGGAAAAAAAAAGGCAAGTTCAAGTAATCCAGGCACTTTTTGAAACTGTCTCAGTTAAAGGATTAAGAGACTGCCACTTTTCAAAGTGATTTTTGAGGATTTATGGATTTAAAATAAAATAAAACACAGAAATGTCACTTGCTCAATTGAGCGGGGTGACTGCGTATGTTTTATGCTTCGTGGGAACACCAGTCAGACCCTGGCATCGGGCATGCAATATCCATAGTGATGACTGTCAATGTTGCTGTTAGCCTTGCAACGATCTGTGAAAATTCTTCTCCCCACAGCAGAGACAATGACACTTCTTTTGAAGTTACTTTGTCCTCAATACTGCAACAATGGCCTGGATTTTGCAGCCGGGGCAAACACACAGCGCTGGCCATTCAGTTACATTTACAGCTGCCGGTGTACTATTTGAGGGCGATTGCACAGCAGCACATGGTATTTAAAGAGCTATTTTGTTGCAGCACCCACTGTAAGGGATTTGGAGACCGTGTGAAGTGACTAAACAGGACAGTGTGTCTCATCAACCAGTTTATAATGCAGAATGTTTACCCAAACAGGCAGGATCAAAACCAAGAAGTATATATAAGGACATTTAATTCACCATAAAACGTACCCAGATGAAACAAAGTAAAATGAAGAGGGAAGAAAAATGGAATTGAGAGATACAAAGTGATAAAAAGACCGAAAGTCCTGTGAGAAACAAAATTATAATCTGACACTACAGATAGAGCTACCATTCAGGGATAGTGCACATCCAGAACATGACAGACTTTTTTTGGATGTTGCTCGACCACTGCGTATTTCAAATATGTCCTGTCTTGACATTGGATTTTTAGAATATAAAGCTTTTCATTTTTTATGCTGTTATTTTTATTTCAGTTCACAAAAGAGCAAGTGATGATTTAGAAATTATTGAAGGGAAATTGAATTCTGCAAGCATGAGAATTATTATTGATTCAAATGAATGGAATGTCCCTTTGATTTTAGATGTCTTGGTGTGGTTAATAGCATTTTAGCAATTCCTAATCACTGTGTGAATCTCAGTAGATGAAGAAAAAAAGACATGAATCATTCGAACAGCAGCTCTTATTATTTGCATTCACAGACAACTCTACAGGGACAGTGATACACAACTAAATCTGGTTAGTGCTGCCAAACCAGACAACATCCAACTTAGCGCAGTTTGACCAAGCATTAAGAAAACAGATTATCACATTGGACAATAACCTCACATTCTCCACAATGTTCCTCTGGAGAACAAAAAGCATCATTTTGTAAATTGCTTTTCAGGGGTTCTGTGATGCATGTGACTTTGAGAAAGTAAAACCCAACAAGTTGGAGTGCAGGACTGGAATGAACACAGCTCTGACAACATCCAATATCAGCAGGAGAAACAAAAGGCTTCTGAGAGCTTACAGGGATTAAAAAGCTAATGGTTGGAAGATATGAATGAATGCAAACAGTCAGTACAAACCCAGCAAGATCCCACAATAAGTGGATGAATGACTGGTTAATTGGTTCTTCATGTGTTGCTTGAGTGCACCCATAACTTAGTCTTGTTCGAATGTCTGTCAGCACAGGCAGATATCAGCATACCTTTCCACAGATGGTTCTTATAAGACAGCAAACACTTTACTCGTTGCACTGAAACATCAGGATGGACAATGTGTTCGGATCCAGTTGTGTGCCTTCCATTGTCTGTGGAGTCATATTCTGGTCAACAAGGGTGTCTCTTTAGGAGCAGCTCAGTGGAAACAACTCAACTCACTTTAGCCTCCAAAGACTGTGGAAAGGGCTAAAGTTGTCTTTTTTGGAAAGCCTCAAATATATTTTGAAAGGAAGAGAACATAGAGCTGTACAGCACGGAAAGAGACTCTTCGGTCCAACTCGTCACGATGACCAGATATCCTAAATTAATCTAGTCCCATTTGCTAGCATTTGGCCCATATCGCTCGAAACCATTCTTATTCATGTACCCATCTAGTTTGACAACTAAAGATCCTTCAGGATTAGTAACATTTCACTAGCAGGTCAGAGTACAAGGGATATTTTAATTCTTCGGTAACACATCGCTGTGCCCAATTTGATGCTAGATCAGTTATCAGTTATTAATTTTAAATCTGAAATAGTTAGAAGTAAAGTTATTAAGAGACAAAGACAGGTATATGCAGCTAAGTCACAGTATGTCTATGATCTCATTGAATGGCAGAAGAGCATTAAGGAACTGAATAGCTTACTCCTGTTCCTATGTCATTAGGTATAATTGCTGCAGCCTGTTTTCAGTTAATATTATTGTTAGTCAGTGACTAATAAATATTTATTATTACTGCATGGAAAAGGAATGATGTGAAAAGTATTTTAACAGGTAATATACATTTTAATAAGAATTAGTCACAAGATAAATATTCAATCTCTTGTACAATTGGGACTCTAATGGTAAAAGATAGAATGATTGTAGTTTTGCAAAGTGGGTAGTGTAGTGATAATGTTGCTGAACTCGTAATCCAGAACTAATGTTCTGAGGATATGGGTTCAAATCGCACCATGGCAGATGGTGAAATTTGAACTCATCGATAAAAATCTGGAAAAAAAACCTGGCATAATGGCAACTATTGTCATGAGTTAGAAAAGTCCATCTAGTTCATTAATGCCCTTTAGGGAAGGACAGCTTCCCTAAACGATTATTCTTTCATGGATTGGGAACAATAATTTCAAGGCCAGCATTAGTTGTCCACCACTAACTGCCCTGGTACAGAGTGGCTTGTGCAGGCCATTTCAGAGAGTGATTGAGAGTCAACAAGATTATCATTAAGGGTCAGTTAGACTTGAAACGTCAACTCTTTTCTCTCCTTACAGATGCTGCCAGACCTGCTGAGATTTTCCAGCATTTTCTCTTTTGGTTTCAATCTACCATCCTTACTTGGTCTGGTCTACATGTGAATCCAGACCCACAGCCAGGTGGTTGATTCTTAACTGCCCTCTGAAATAGCCTGGTTGAGTCATTTCAATCAGTTTAAGGGAAGTTAGGGATGGGCAACAGATGCTGACCTAGACAATGATGTCCAGATCCAATTAATAAATGATAGTAGAGCTGAATATATTTTCAAGTGGAATGGCTTGAAACACTGTTCCAAAGACTCAGAGTTTACTCAGGAGCTTTGTCCCACTCCAATTCTCTATTTGGAAACTTTAGTATAGGGCCTCCAAACGTTGGGGCTGCGGTTTCTGAGGATAACTGAGCTCCAGAGAGCGAAAAGCTTCACTGTCCCTTTAAATTGGAATTTTTTGTAAAAGTAGCCATGTCCTTTGCTGTGTTAAAAAGGCTCGATGAAGAAGTAGCTGTTCTTCGAACTTAAACTATGTGAATGAGATGCCTGCTCTGACAGGACTCTAACCCCCTCCCTCTCTCTTACAGGTCTGAGGACACATCTCCTGCAACCGAACTGACATCAACAACAGGGGAAAAAATCTGAAGCATTGTGAGATCAGAGAATTTTGTTGTATCACCCTCACTGCTCCTTTGTCTGTTGGGGAGGGCTAAATAAAGGTAGTTCAATAATAGTTACCTGTAGTTGAACATGTGCTAATAAGTCAGCATTAGAAAACAAATCCCACATAAATAAATAAGCCTCATGGCTATTACAGTCAACAAGAACAATTGCTTAGTTGCTCAGAGGACTATCAGTAATTGTGGAGCCACTCACCCACTTAAGAGTTGTACAATTAACTGGAATGCCAATGAAGCAGACCCAAAAGAATCTCAAGCATTATCATGAAGTACTCCACCTATCTTAAACATCTCCTTAAAATTCACATATTCAAATCAAAATTTTGGCCTCACCTCTTCTCGCTTGCTGCTCACTTTTCTGTAGTTGAGCTTCTGCGAGCTCCTTGGGTCATTTTTTTTTGCCGGCAAGCAGGAAATATCACAGCAAGTCCTTGCTGTTGAAAAAAGCTTTCCACACAGTGTACAGTTCTGGCTGGAAACAGCTACAGTGTCATTTTCTTTTTGGTCTCATTATAATTGCAGCTGTTCAACAGATTACAGGATAACTTTTTTCCTCTGACTATAAACACGGTGTTTTGGAGTTTCCTCAAATAGCGAAGCTAAAGCAAATGTGTAGCCATGAAAAAAAATAGACAGCATTGCCACCTCATCTGCTGAAAGAATGCAAGACCATATGGGAGATTTAAGCAAGAAGGGAAATTTATCATCTCCAGTAGGAGACATTTAGGGTGACTCCTTTCTTTGGATCATCGCAAACAGCTGGACCTTTGGCTTCCTATCAACTGATGATGTGATGACATCTGCTCCATACAGTCTGAATAGTGGTTGAAAACCATTAAAATAATAACATTTCATAATACGACATTTAACAGTTCGACAGAAATGCACACAAAGCAGTGTGAGAAGCCTTCACAGTCCTCAGCTTTTCCTGTCCGGCATTTCTCTCTGCTGTCACATTTCACTCCCACTGCCTCAAGTGTATCAGCCAGATCATTTTGGCATGGTTGGAGCAATTAGCTTGTTACAAGAGCACCACATATAGATGCAGTCAAAGACTGACCTCCTGGGCCTACCATATGTAATATGGACTGTATAAGTAACAATCAAGATGGCAGACCCCTTCAGATAAACTGTATTACTTTTAGTTATAATAATAGAACATAGATTAGCTGACCATTCATCCCATTCCCAGGATTATCTTACGGAGCACAATGTGGCTGCCACTTCAGCCTCACTCTAAAAACGATTATTCTTTCACGGATTGGGAACAATAATTTCAAGGCCAGCATTAGTTGTCCACCACTAACTGCCCTGGTACAGAGTGGCTTGTGCAGCCCATTTCAGAGATGATTGAGAGTCAACAAGATTATCATCATT
>NC_057735.1:12166889-12174131 GCF_004010195.1 Chiloscyllium plagiosum
CTCCAGCATCTGCAGTCCTCACTTTCTCCATGGAGTGTGGTCACACAGGAATAGGAATGGTATGGTAGCTCTTAACCAAGCCTACAGACACACACACACATTTTATTTTGCTCAAAAACTGCATGAATCCATGTAAAACTCTGTAAATTCCACTTTAGAAATAGAACTAGTCTAACTCAACATTGGGACGCAGACAGACACCACACCTTAATGCATCGTCAGAGCTAAGATGGCACCTATTGATCATTTGACCGCAATTTAAAAATAGTTCTGGAATTTGCAGAGCAAAAGAACAGAAACCAACACATCCAATTCTAAAAGATAAAAGACAATCTAAAATTGCTTAATGTATCATCTCATCGCCATGACACTGCACTCATTTGGCAATAATTCTGTGTCTTATGATCTTATTTTCCACAATCACCTGAGAAAGAAGCAGCATTTCAAAAGCTAGTATTTTCAAATAAACCTGTTTGGCCTGTTTGGATTATAACCTGGTTTTGTGTGAATCTTAACTTTGTCCCCCCCAGTTCCAACATTGGCACCTCCAAGTCACAGCTTGAGATGAGGAGAGTTACTACAAAGTACATTTATGTCATTGAAGAGAACACTCCAGAAATATCTGGAGTCTGGGAAGGTTAGGGTTACCATCGCATGAAGGTAGAGGTGAGAGGAAGTGTTAGGTGTAAGAGGAGATGCAAGTAAACAATATTGCAGCAGGATATAGCGTTTGAAACTCACCATTTGGGACTAAGCAAGACACAAAGGCTGTCAAGAATCCGATCAAGGAAGGAAACATTCAGCAGCTAGCACCACACAGTTTGTTCAGTGACAAGTCTAATATTACACTGTTAGAGTTTTGTCAACATCACCTAAAGATATTTTATAATCACATGAATCAGCTCACAGTCTGGCCTCCGAGGGAAATTGTCCAAATAGGGCGATTTCACGTAATGATTTCATGCATTCTTAAATTGACACAATTCCTTTGAGACTGCAGTGTGGAGTGAAACAGACCAATGGGTTGGCAATACGAGAATATTATACAGCAGGAGGTCTCTGTAACTGGCCTGGTGGTGAAACAAGTCGTCATCAATTCCAAGCAAGGTCAGAGTAGATCCTCCTGACGCCTTCTTGGACCAGTTATTGTAGGGCCAGAAGTAGCAAGTATATCAGCCAACAGTTTTAACTTACAGAGCAAAGAAGCAGATGCAATATTTAATAGCTAATGACAGCAGCAGTTGTTTCGACATAGAGTCTGACACAGAGGAAACAGAAATACTAATAGTGGTGCTGCATTGCTATTTCAATGTAACTTGGTGCAAGCCAAAATTTCCACTCCTGTGGGTAATGGGAGAATTCAAGGCACAGTGAAAAGTTTTCTCTATAGATAACTCATGAGGTAATTTGTTCAGGTTTCATAGTCTTAGCAGATTTGGTGTCTTGTACAATGGCTCAAGCACTCTCAGGTACACATCTTTAAAGAGTCAACGTTATACGAGCAAATAATGCAGAAGACCCTTGAACTAGTTTGTGAAAATGTTATCCCAACGTCACAGATGGGGTCAGTGACAAAGTGACCAGATCACATCAGCTATCCACTTCAAAATAAGTTGCAGCAAAGGAGGGTGATGCCAATTAATGACATGACATAGGCAGGACCCCATTGCCAATTCCATTCAAGCTTGACCAAACCCCAATTACACTCAATTTCAAAAGTGCTTGCAAGCAAACCAAAAACCTTACTGTCCCATAAGCTCCATACATAGGGTGAAATGAGCTCTGAAAAACTGGCCACCTGTGAGCAACTCTTACACAATTTTGCGAAACAGAATTAAGAAATCCAACCTTCCCACATTCCTGCAATTCCAGTTTACTATTCAGCCTTGACTCAAAACTACCAGTGGCAGAAGTGCCTTCCGCTATCATCCCAGTGCGTCCCAGTACAATTACCTTTTTAAACTGGTCTCTCTGAATCTCTTTCAATCTGAAAGGCGCCTACTAATGTCCATGATGCCTGACCGAGGTTCTAGTAACACATCCTTAAATCTGTCTGGTTTGGGGTCAGTTTTAGTTTGCTTATGCACTTGTTAAAGCACTTTGATAAGGTAGAGGTACTATATAAATGCAAGGTATTTTCAATATGTGCAATCAAGAAAAATGCACCATCCACACCCCATCCCTTTGGCCTGAATTGCCATCCCACTGGCAAAGGGAAAAAGGCGTCCAGTCGATAAATCTGTTGGGAAGCACTGGAGTTCAAGTTTGGCAACTCAACCTTTGTAGGTAGATCACAGGCAGAAACTCTTTTTCAAATACAAGTAGCGCCTCGACTTACGAACTTAATCCGTTCCGGGACCCGGTTTGCGAACCGAAAAGTTCACGAACTGAATCAATTTTCCCATTGGTTGGATATTCAAAGCGCGCATAGCAAAGCAGAACAGTGACAATGGAAACCACGGGCTTTTTGCGTTCGTACCTTCGTTCGTACCTTGAATTTCGTACGTACGTTGAAGCAAAAATTTTATGTACATTCCTGTTCGTAAACCGATTTGTTCGTGAACGGGGTCGTTCGTATGTCGAGGCGCTACGAGACGGAGGAAAATACAATTGCTGCTCAAATTGACAATCATAAAATCAAATCAATGCTTGCAGGAGCAGAGTTTAATGACACATTCTGATTCCAGTCGAACTCACTTATGGAGTCCACTTCCTGTTGGAGCCAACTGGGAATCTCTCCCAATTCCAACACTCAGACAAACAGCACATCCTTTGGTTAATACCCCACAGGCAGTGCATCAAATTAGGCCTTTCTGGATCCAAATCACAGAAGTGTGTGACTTTTCAAGAATTCAAGCTAACATGGCACCAGCAGTTTCACACGCTCACTAGTGAACTTTTTGAAACATGTAAACAACAGCAAAACAATACAGATGATGGAACTCTGTATCAAAATGAAACACAGTCGGTCAGGGAGTCTCTGTGGAGAGGAAAACAGAACTAATGTTTCATGTTGTCAATATTTTCAGCAGATCTGGAATTGAAACAAATGATTTTGCAAAAGATCATGCAAATTCTCAATATAGAGAATGAATTTTGCAATAATAAAGCATCAGTCATGACCCTCAGGATATACCACAGCATAGGCACCACAGCAAAGTAGGATCCCACAGACAGAGATGTGCTAATGGTCAATATCTATAAAGAATGATAATCAGCCAGTACACTGGGTGGAACCTTCCTACTGTGAGGTCGATTTCACAGTTAGATGGTTTCAAATTAAACACCATAAACCACAATGACCACATCACAGAGGAAGTGGAGGAGGCCTGGAGTGTTAATTGTCGATTCAATTCCACCGGAATGAAAAATTCCTGGGATTCGAAAATGAACAGGACACAAACAGGCCAAAACTAACCATTTCACATCTGTCTACACCCTGCTGCAGTAACCTCCTTTTGAGTGTGGTCACATTCAGGTAGAGAAGGCAAAGAAGGCCATCACAGAAGATAAAATTGTGTGAAACTCTTAGCTGAAAACAAAAACATTTCGAAGAGTTGATATAGGCCCTGGGTCAAAAAGAGACCAAAAAGCACAGGACAACATAATACTGATATTTAGGATCAGTGAGCTCCAAACCGAAAATACCAGGAAGAAACGGAGGGATGGGCATGAAAGGCCAGTTTTTTCATTAAAAAAAAGACGTAGAGTTGGCATACCCAAAACTAGAAACTGATGACAAAACCCAGCAGGTCTGACAGCATCCATGGGGAGAAAGCAGAGTTAATGAATTGGAAATATCAACTCTGGCTTTCTTCCTTTAGGTGTTGCCAGATCTGCTGAGTTTCACCAACAACCGTTTCAGCATCCACATTTTGTTTTATAACAGGAGAGCAGGTACGATGAGTCAAATGGCCTCTCTAGCGACACAGTTCATTTTGAGCCATACAGTATGAGGATGAAGTAATGGTGGCAGTGATTTCAGAAACAGTTTAAAGGTGACAAATTAAAACAATCACAGCAAAGGGTAGAAGTTCACAGCTAACTTTTCCAGTCAGTGCTGACACCCTGGGTGATAACACAGCTATTAGGCACATAATAATCCAACACAGGTAAGAGAAGACAGCAGGAGAGTGAAAGCAGCACAACACACACCTGGGGGCAACACATGACCAAGCTTCAGTATTGTGTGCCTGGAGTGAAGTCTGATTCACATACGCATAATCACTCATTCAGTACAACTGTAAATTGCTGCCACCAGAATGCACTCATTTGTCACAAAGATGACTCAAAAACACAAGCCACTACATCAATTGCAGCTTGCAGCAGCCCCCAAAGTAATAATGTCCCAAGACACTACACTGGAGCATAATCATGCAGAAATTGACATAAATATCAAGCAGGTCACTAAAAGCTTGGTCGATTTGAAGGGTAACTTCAGCAAAGGAGACAGATAAAGAGACAACGAGGCTCAGGGAGGGAATTCCACTGTAAAACATGCATGCAGCTGAAACATAGAGACCCCTTGTAAAGGAAAGGAAATCAGGGATGTACAGGAAGAGCAGATAGATCTCAGTTCCAGGGCTGGAAGAAGAGTTAGTGGTGAGAATTTTATCGACATAAAGAGCTGGTGCAGGTCAGTTAGCAGGCACAATGGATGTGTGGCACTGATGGGAATTTGCAGAGTTTTGGAGGAAAGAGCAAGTGGGCACATTAAAAAAGACAGTATACTGAGCAGCCCACAGCCAACATTACCTGGGGATTCTCAAACATGAGCAATGATCTTCATTACGTTTGGCACTGCTGTTAAGTGAGGCACAAGAAAATGTGTATTTTTAGGTGAATTCTGAAAGCTCCAGAGCCAAGATCTTAACATAACTTTAGTATTCAATCATTTCCCTGTCTCCATCTCAAACAACAACATTGAAAGAAGTAACACAGAGTGGCAGTGTTGAATTCAATTTGCCAGTGTCAATTGGAAAAAGTCACTTTCCCTTTCTTAAAAAAGTACCTGTATTATATATTTTTTAAAAATATTGCATTAATATAGTATGAATGTTTACTGTGGGAAGGACATGGAAGGTATAGAATGTAGGGAAATAAATGGTGACATCTTGAAAAATGTCCAGATTACAGAGGAGGAAGTGCTGAATGTCTTGAAATGCATAAAAGTGGATAAATCCCAGGACCGGATCAGGTGTACCCCAGAATTCTGTTGGAAGCTAGAGAAGTGATTGCTGGGTCCCTTGCTGAGATATTTGTATCATCGCTGGTCACAGGTGAGGTGACGGAAGACTGGAAGTTGGCTAACGTGGTGCCACTGTTTAAGAGGGATGGTAAGGACAAACCAGGGAACTGTAGACCAGTGAGCCTGATATTGGTGGTGGGCAAGTTGTCGGAGGGAATCCTGAGGGACAGGATGTACATGTATTTGGAATGGCAAGGACTCATTAGGGATAGTCAACATGGCTTTGTGCGTGGAAAATCATGTCTCACAAACTTGATTGCATTTTTGAAAAAGTAACAAAGAGGATTGATGAGGACAGAGCGGTAGATGTGATCTATATGGACTTCAGTAAGGCATTCAACAAGGTTCCCCATGGGAGACTGGTGAGCAAGGTTAGATCTCATGGAATACAGGGAGAACAAAACTGGCTCAAAACTGGCTCAAAAGGTAGAAGACAGAGGGTGGTGGTGAAGGGTTGTTTTTCAAACTGGAGGCCTGTGACCAGTGGAGTGCCACAAGGATCGGTGCTGGGTCCACTACTTTTTGTCATTTATATAAATGATTTAGGTGTGAGCATAACAGGTATATAGTTAGTAATTTTGCAGATGACACCAAAATTGGAGGTGTAGTGGACAGTCAAGAAAGTTACCTCAGATTACAACAGGATCTTGATCAGATGGGCCAATGGGCTGAGAAGTGGCAGATGGAGTTTAATTCAAATAAACATGAGGTGCTGTATTTTGGGAAAGCAAATCTTAGCAGGACTTATACACTTAATGGTAAGGTCCCGGTGAGTGTTGCTGAACAAAGAGACCTTGGAATGCAGGTTCATAGCTCCTTGAAAGTGGAGGAACAGGTAGATAGGATAGCGAAGAAGGCGTTTGATATGCTTTCCTTTATTGGTCAGGGTATTGAGTACAGGAGTTGGGAGATCATGTTGCAGTTGTACAAGACATTGGTTAGGCCACTTTTGGAATATTGCATGCAATTCTGCTCTCCTTCCTATCGGATGTTGTAAAACTTGAAAGGGTTCAGAAAAGATTTACAAGGATGTTGCCAGGGTTGGAGGATTTGAGCTACAGAGAGAGGTTGAATAGGCTGGGGCTGTTATCCCTGCAGCGTCAGAGGCTGAGGGGTGACCTTATAGAAGTTTATAAAATCATGAAGGGCATGGATAGGATAAATAGACACAGTCTTTTCCCTGGGGTAGGGGAGTCCAGAATTAGAGGGCATAGGTTTAGGGTGAGGGGGTTTTCATGCAGAGGGTGGTACACATATGGAATGAGCTGCCAGAGGAAGTGGTGGAGGCCAGTACAATTGCAATATTTAAAAGACATCTGAATGGATACATGAATAGAAGAGTTTGGAGGGATATGGGATGGGTACTGGCAGGTGGGACTAGATTAGGTTAGGATATCTGGTTGGCATGGACGAGTTGGACTGAAGTATGTGTTTCCATGCTGTACACCTCTATGACTCTGACTCTTTCATGACCATTGGATGTCTCAAAGTGCTTTACAACCAACAACCCTGATTGCAGGGAAAATGTAATGTAGTGCTAACGTCTCTGGACGAGTATTCCAGGGCACAAGCTATTTGAGTCATACAGTCATAGAGATGTACAGCAAGGAAACAGACCCTTCGGTCTAAACCGTCCATGCCGACCAGATATCCCAACCCAATCCAATCCCACCTGCCAGCACCCGGCCCATATCCCTCCAAACCCTTCCTATTCATATAACCATCCAAATGCCTCTTAAATGTTGAAATTGCACCAGCCTCCACCACATCCTCTGACAGCTCATTCCATACACGTACCACCCTCTGCGTGAAAAATTTGCCCCTTAGGTCTCTTAAATCTTTCCCCTCTCACCCTAAACCTATGCCTTCCAGTTCTGGACTCCCCGATTCCAGGGAAAAGACTTTGTCTATTTATCCTATCCATGCCCCTCATAATTTTGTAAACCTCTATAAGGTCACCCCTCAGCCTCCGACGCTCTAGGGAAAACAGCCCC
>NC_057735.1:12174366-12217635 GCF_004010195.1 Chiloscyllium plagiosum
CATTGGCCCATCTGGTCCAGATCCTGTTGTAATCTGAGGAAACCCTCTTCGCTGTCCATTACAACTCCAATTTTGGTGTAATCTGCAAACTTACTTACTGTACCTCTTATGCTCGCATCCAAATCATTTATGTAAATGACAAAAAGTAGAGGGCCCAGCACCAATCCTTGTGGCACTCCACTGGTCACAGGCCTCCAGTCTGAAAAACAATCCTCCACCACCCTGTCTTCTATCTTTGAGGCAGTTCTGTATCCAATTGGCTAGTTCTGTCTGTATTCCATGAGACCTAATCTTGCTAATCAGTCTCCCATGGGGAACCTTGTTGAATGCCTTACTGAAGTCCATATAGGTCACATCTACCGCTCTGCCCTCATCAATCTTCTTTGTTACTACTTCAAAAAACTCAATCAAGTTTATGAGACATGATTTCCCACACACAAAGCCATGTTGACTATCCCGAATCAGGCCTTGCCTTTCCAAGTACATGTTGTCAAGGGTTTGATTTAGACGATGCAGATGGGCAAATGTGAATTCAATAAAAATGTGGAATTAAAAGCCTATGTAATGATGATGATGATGAAATTACTGTTGATTGTCATGAAAATACATATGCTTCACCAATGCCCTTTTTGGGGAAAAAAAATCAGTCGTCCTTACTCTTTCTGGTTTCCATGTCACTCCAGATCCACAACAATGGCACTGATACTTAACTGACCTCTAAAATGGCGAAGGGAACCAAACAATCAATTCAAGGACATTTAGGGATGGACAACAAATGCTGCCCTTTCCAAATGCTCAGATTCCTTATAAGACTGCAAAAAAAAGGTAACTTTTGGAAGTGCAAACATTATCATTATGAAAGAAATGTGGCAGACAATTTTGCACATAGCAAGTCACAAAGAGAAAATGTAACAACAAAGAGTTTTGGACGGCATGATAGGAGCAGCACCAGGCATATCTAAAATTTAGGTATCAACCTGCTGAAGAACTGCGTCCATCTTAAACAGTGTAAATAGCAAGTAATAGGCAGAGCTAAGCAGTCTCACAACTAACAGGTCAGATCAAAGTTCTGCAGTTCTGCCGTGTCCAATTGCGAATGGTGGCAGACAATTAAACATGTCACTGGAGGAGGACGTTCCACAAATATCCCCATTGTCAACGATGGGGGAGCCCAGCACATCAGTGCAAAGATGTGTTTCCAACATTTACAACAATCTTCAGAAAGAAGTGCCCAAGTGGATGATCCATCTCAACCTCTTCCTGAGGTCCCCAGCAACAGATGTCAGTCTTCAGCTAATTTGATTCACTCCACACAACATCAACAGACAGTTGGAGGCACTGGATACTGAAAACACAATGGACCCTGACAACATTTCAGCAACAGGACTGGAGACTTGTCCCCTAGCCAAGCTCTTCCAGTACAGTTATACTTACACTGGCTCCTATTCAACCTGGTAAATTGCCAGGTACGTCCTGTACACAAAAAGCAGGACAATCCAACCTGGCCAATTAGCACCCCATTAGTCTACTCTTGATTATTATTAAAGTGATGGATGAGGTCATCATTGATACCAAACAGCACATGCTCAGCAATAACCCGCTCCCTTAGTTCAATGACGCTCAGGTTGGGTTCTGCCAGGACCACTCAGCTCCTGCCCTTTCTACAGCTTTGGTGGACTAAAGAGTTGAATTCCAGAGGTGAGGTGAGAGTGACAGCCCTTGAAATCAAGGGTACGTTTGACCAAGTGTAGTATCAAGGAGCCGTAGCAAAGTTGTAGTCACTAAGAAACAGGGGCAAAATTCTCTGATGGTTGGAGTCAAACCTTGCACAAAGGAAGATTGTGGCTGTTGTTGTTGTTGTTGTTGTTAGGGAGTCAGGTCACTTTAGCTCCAGGATATCTGTGCAGGAGTTCCTCATGATAGTGCTCCACGCCCAACCATTTTAGCTGCTTCAGTAATTGCACCACTGTGTCAGCCTCAATTTTGTTTTGGCTCAAACCCACCTTATGATTCCAATATTTTGGATAAATCGGTCCTTAGGAATTTGCAACAGATTTCCCCATTTTCAGTATGGCGGGGAACCAGACGGGAAATTATTGTCCAAGAATATTTTGCGGTTAAAAGACATATATATGTAAGGAAATGTTAAATGGTAAAGGTTAATCATTGGCAATTTCAGTCAGACAAGCTATTTTTACAAAGACAGTTAAAAAAAATATAAGCTCTAGCTAACCATAAAAATTGTGACCGTCTGTGCATAAACATGCAGCCTGCCAAAAAAAAAACACTATTGCCACGTATTGATTCTGTGAGGACTAAATTATTAGGGCAAGTCTGGTGTACAATTAATTCAGAGATACTGCATCAAAATTAACCATTCGGGGTCTAATGAAGTAATTATAGACTGCAATGTATTACTGCAAGTTTCCATCTAAAACTTCGTCACATTAAAAGTTTTATGTCATTTTTCGGACTTGGATGGAAAGCTGCACTCATGTCTTTGGTTCATTCACCGTAGATCTCATTTGAAGTGGTTTGTGTGGAGCTGCTTCCCAGTATGATCAACTGGATAAAGGAATGTGACACTGAAAGAAGGCAATTATCAAACCATTTCACCCATTGGTCCTTACAGCCCACTGAACACCTTAATTTTAAAATGCTTACTTTTTTTTAAAAAATGTGATCGTGGTCATTAAGGCTACTAAGATTTTATTCCGAAGCTATTGGTTGGAGAGAGCCTGGAAATGTCCTCCCTCCCACCCAGCTCACCCACTGAGTCCTCCGTCCACACACAAAGGATCAATTTTGGTCATTGCGTATGGAGTCAGAGAGATGTACAGGCCCTTCGGTCCAACTTATCCATGTTGATCATATGTCCTGAATTAATTGAGTCCCATTTGCCAGCCTTTGGCCCATATCCCTCTAAACCCTTCCTATTCATATAGCCATCCAGATGTGTTTTTTTTTAAATTGTACCAGCCTCCACCACTCCTTCTGGCAGCTCATTCCATACACGTATCACCCTGTGTATGAAAAAGTTGCCCCTTAGGTCCCTTTTAAGTCATTTTTTAATGTGAAGTTTCTATAACTAGTGTTCTAGTTGAACACACTACTCCTCACAAGCTTCCTTTATTTCACTTCCCTCTGCTCTCACTTCTGTCCATGAAGAGAAAAGCACCAAACTTTTAAGTAAGTACCTTTTCAAATTCCACCCATGGTCTTTCTCTGATCAGTTAGCCACGTAACATTGGCACGACACTCAATAGTTACATTCAATTGTGCGGTATGGGCACTGATGATCATATGTAATTGTCCTTCACAAGGGGAACCAATGCAGTCCACATGATGTAGGTAGATGTGCTGTGTTACTTCATCATCTCAGAGCCAAAACTCAGTCATGGTTTAAAATAAATCACTGGGCGAAAGTGAGGACTGCAGATGCCGGAGATTAGAGTCAAGAGTGTGGTGCTCGAAAAGCACAGCAAGTCAGGCAGCATCCGAGGAGGAAGTCCTGATGAAGGGCTTTTGCCCAAAACGTCGATTCTCTTGCTCCTCGGATGCTGTCTGACTTGCTGTGCTTTTCCAGCACCACACTCTCAACTTAAAGTAAGACACGCATGACAAATGACTAGTCTGGCCATCAAGTACTAAATCTTTCTTGACCGTATTAAGGTATGGTGTCACTCCCTTGTCCCTCTAAACTTAACAACAACTCGGAGGGAAGGAACAAACTCTAAACTGTTATTTGGTCACTGTGCTCTGATCTCCCTTCACGTGGACACAGTCCTCAGTTTGGACGCTGACCACAAGATAAATATGGGATTCACGTGGCCGAAAACCCAGGTTATGGGGCGAATGGCAACAGTTTGCAAAGCTCCGTAACTGGGATAATAAACTTGATGCCAAGAATCAGAACATGGCCAACTGGGTGAAGCAGCACCTCCTTCCGACGGGTCACAAGGTCGAGATGGCTCAGAATGAAGCAACAGTACAGGAGGAGGCTCTTTGGCAAGTCCAAGGCAATACTGCAGCAAACTTTCAAGGAATGAGAGATAAAGAATTATCGGGCACTGTTACTGGCTGTGCCAATGCCACAGTATAGAAGTTTTATAGCAGATGCCTCTTTGCTGAAGAAACACAGGAGCTGGAGTAGGCCATTCAATCCCTCCAGCCTGTTCCACTATTACATTCGATCGTAACTGATCTTCTATCGCAACGCCATTTCCCCACACTATCCCTTGATACTTTTAATATTTAGAAAATCTACTGATCTCATTCCTCAATCACTAAGCCTCTGCAGCCCTTTGGGGTAGAGAATTCCAAACATTCACCACTGTCAGTGAAGAAAGTCTTCCAATCCTAAATGACCCGCCCTTATTCTGAGACTGTTTCCTCTGCTTCCACCTTCACCACCATCCCCCCACCCCCACCCCCACCCCCCTACTCAGGGGAAATAGCCTTCCTACATCAAGCCCTATAGGAATTTTGCAGACTGAGCCTGTGCAGCCCATTTTGCCTCTTCACTGTCAAGTAAGCACCTCTCTTGGTGACGCAGTGGAAGGTGAACAGGAATCAGGCAAATCAGAAGCGAGAGGCATCCATCCCTGGTCAAGTTCTCTCCTCACAAGTGAAAGTGGGATTCCCATTGTCTCAATGGTGGGGCACATCAACAAAATGCCAGTGCACAAAATTCCCTTACCGTTTAAGAAAAAGAATAAATTTAAGCGTTTGCAATGCCAACCCTGAAATGATTTTCACAGCAGCACTGTCACTTTGCACGTATTTGGGCCAATCCTTGATCCCAAGGATGCTGCTACACTCTGTAGCAGCAAATTACTGGAGATGCTGGAATCTGAACTGATATAAAAAAAACGCTGGAGATTTTAGGGGGTCAGGCAGCATCACTGAAAGAAAGCAAGCTAATGGTTTGAGTATAGATGACTCTTCAGAGCTGCTACACTCAGCCTGACCGAGATCTGGGTGAGCACAATTCTCCTTGAAGCAAGCTGAAAAAACTGATGCATTCCATTTGACGTGGTTTGTGTCTGTAGCTGTCCTCTACAGCTCCCACTAGAATCTGTATCTTTAGCTCCATCATTCACCTGGTTACTACCATGTGCCACTCCAGTGGTAAGAAAGGTTGGCATGTTGCTGCAAGATTCCAAGCAGAAATTATTCACCTCCACATCTACCCGGTTATGATAGTGGCTTTTATTCACCACAACAGCATTGCTCATCTCTTTTCCTAACTTTGTACCCTCATGAAAACTTCAAACTGGTTTTATCACACCCCCGTGGCTCAGATTTTTAAAAGACCCTCACGTAGGCCTGGATCTCTACATCCACATTCTTCAGATTAAACTGATTCATAGGTCTTCCAGACCCTGTCCTCCTCCTCTGTATTGGCACTGGAAGGGCGCAGAGGAGTTTGAGTACAGAATTGAGAAGGTTGCCTTATGAGAAGAGATTGAGTAGATTGGGACTGTACTCACTGGAATTTAGAAGAATGGGGGGGGAATCTTATAGAAACATAAAATTATTCAGGGAATAGATAGGATATAAGCAAGGAGGTTACTTCTACTGGCAGGTGAAACTAGAACTGGGCGGAATAGTCTCAAAATAAAAGGGGGAGCAGATTTAGGATGGAGTTGAAGATGAACTACTTCACCCAACTGATCGTGCATCTGTAGAATTTCCTGTCCAATGATGTAATTGAAGCTACCTTGTTAAAAATAGTTTTAAGGCAAAAGGTTGGTTTTTGAAGAGTAAAGGAATTAAGGGTTATGGTGAGCGCGCAGGTAAGTGGAGCTGAGTCCATGAAAAGATCAGAGCTGAAAATGTGTTGCAGGAAAAGCGCAGCAGATCTCCAGCATCTGCAGTCCTCACTTTCTCCTCCATGAAAAGATCAGCCATGATCTTACTGAATGGCAGAGCAGGCTCAAATGGGTCAGATGGCCTACTCCTGCTCTTATGGTCCTCAGAAATTCAACAGAACTCCCCTATTAATGTAGCACTGGCCTGTGGGCAGCTAACTATTGTCAGCTGGTGGGTGAACAGTGAGTGGACTAAAACCAGTCTTAATGCCCTGAAGCAAAGAGAAGAAAGCAAACCATATGTTCAGTCAAACTTTTTGATCCAGTGTTTCTTTTTTAGCCATTCACCAGTAGTTGGGGGCAGATGCTTGGGAAGGGTATCAGTAGATTTGGCAACAATGCTTCTTCTCATCTGCCAAAGAAGAAAAATCAGCCTCCTGGGTCTGAGGCCCATTGATCGATGGCCCAACTTGACTAGGTGTCTTCAGCTGAGGAAAATGACTATGAGGCAGGGTTGCAGGTTCAAGTGGGGGAAAAAAAACAGCATTTTCCACGTGGGAAAAAAAAATCTTCTTTACTTAATGCTAATATTGGAGATACTGCAGAGATGTTTTCAGACTTGGAACATTTTCAGACTACGAACCTATAGCCAACAGCAAGTTTTCTGGTTTAATCTTCCGTAAAGTGGTGAACCGGCTACTAGATCACTGTTCGATTAGGAATGGCAGCCAGCACTCCCACTGCATTGGTGGTCAATACTAATGGAAGGTTAGCTGTATTGGTAAGATAAATGGGTAAAGGGCATGGCTTAATTAAATATCCAGAGCAAGTATGAAGAGAGAATGTGAAGTTAGGAGGATGGTATCGCACGCAACAGCACTGAACAATCATAAGTTCATGTAGTCCTGGGCCACCTGCAATTTCTGTAGCCCTTGTGAAGTGCATGAGCCAAACGTGCACAATGTGCATTAGGCTGTGGTCCATTTTTCTTTTCGGAGAGTTCTGTTCCACAGGTTTTGTTTACAGTTCAGCACCATGCTCTCAATCTTTAGACACACTGACATGGAAGCAATTGGGCAAGTCAGAGGACCTCTTTGAGTCTGTGCCTGAGCCTGCCCAAGGCCAGTTTCAGCCTTACCCTCTCAACATATTGTCTCCAGCTGCTTCATCAATGACTTCCCCTCCATCACAAGGTTTGAAATGCGAAGGTTTGCTGAATGATCAGCACCATTTGCAACTCTTCAGGTACAGAAGTCAGCTGTATGTAGTCCAAGACAATACCCAGACTTGGGTAGATAAGTGGGAAACATTCATACTGCTTAGTGCCAGGCAATGACCATCTCCAACATGAACTCTAACCACTGTCCCTGGCATTCTGCCATTACTGTAACCGAATCCATCATTAACATTCTGGAGATTGGAAACATAACTGGACTGTACAAATACTGTGGCTACAAGAGTAAGTTAGGAGTCCTGCGAGTAACTCAGCTCTTCACTCCCCAAGGGAGAAAGTGAGGTCTGCAGATGCTGGAGATCAGAGCTGAAAATGTGTTGCTGGAAAAGCGCAGGTCAGGCAGCATCCAGGGAACAGGAGAATCGACGTTTCGGGCATAAGCCCTTCTTCAGGAATTCCTGAAGAAGGGCTTCTGCCCGAAACGTCGATTCTCCTGTTCCCTGGATGTTGCCTGACCTGCTGCGTTTTCCAGCAACACATTTTCAGCTCTTCACTCCCCAAAGCATGTCCACCATCTACAAGGCACAAGTCAGGAATGAGATGGAATACTCCCCATTTATCTGGGTGAGTGCAGCTCCATCACCACAAGAATTTGACAGTATCCAAGACAAAGCAACCCACTTGAGTAGAACTACACCCATGATCCCCACCGCCATCATCGTCACTGACACTCAGGAGCACCATTCACAATCTACTAGATTCACTGCAGTAACTCACAAAGACTCCTTCAACAGTACTTTCCAAAGCCACATCTGCTACTATCGAGAGGGACAACATCAGCGAGTGCAAGGAAACGCCATCACCCGCACATTCCCCTCCAGGTCATTCACCATCCTGATTCAGAACTTTACTGTCAATTTATCAAAATGCTGAACTCCCTTGCTGACAGCATTGGGGGTGTCACTACATCCAAAGGACTAATACTTACCCCTTCAAGGGGTTGCCATCTGTTTATTTTTGCTCCCCCATTTCATACTTAACTAATTTAAGCTAAGATGTGATTGTTGGGGACAGTCTCAGTATTTATTCCTTTAATGAAACAATTCAGGTATTTTGCTTGACCATATTACTATATACCTTTGGAACAGATGGGTTTTGAAACCCAGGTCTCCTGTCTCAGAGATAGGGACACCACTCTAACAGCACAAGAGCCCAAATGGCCCATCTGTTCTATGAAGTAACTTACTTGCAACACTCGCCTCTGACCTGCACTCATAGCCAAAAATATCTATGTGAGGTGTCCAATTGAGTTTCTGGAAAATGGTACCCCCCCAGGATGTTGATAATGGGGATTCAGCGATGTTAACACCATTGAATGCCAAATAGAGGCCATGAAGGACCTCAACTTGCCCCCTCCCTGATCATCAGCTACACTGGTGTGGCAGAAATTTGGTTAGTTTACTGACTGGGAAACCAGTTCAATCTAGCTACACCACGTCAGCGTTGGGTGGGAGGTGGGAGGTGGGCTTGACCTCCGATTGCCCTAATCTGCAGACAATCTGGAACTTGGATGGAGGTTAAAATAGCACCCACTGAAAGCCAGACTTTGACCCTGAGAGGGCAAGATATAAAATGTACTCTCTTGCCACCAGGTATCCCAAGGTGTATGCCTCAATGGGCAGACTTCAGGACCCTGAAACCACTAGCCTCTAAAGTTCCAGCAATTTCTGGGAAACCCGGGTGACTCGTGCAGAGGCCTTGTGATAAGCTAAAATACTGGCCCCTCATTCAAGCAGTCAGATTTTAATGAGCTGATTGGCAGATGAGTTGGCAAGGAGAAAGTGAGGACTGAAGATCAGAGTCAAGAGTGTGGTGCTGGAAAATGACAGCAGGTCAGGCAGCATCCGAGGAGCAGGAGAATTGACATTTCGGGAAAAAGCCCTTCATCATGATTTGGCAAGTTCATCACCTGGCATGTTCATCACCTGGCATGTTCATGCTTTCCCCCAATAAAATCAAATCTCCTGAAAACCTTCACACAATGGCAACAGGAAGCCTCACCATTTCTTGCCAGGAGAAGTTGAGGACAATCAGATCAGATATGATCTCATCAAATACTGGAACAGACCTGACAGGCCAAAGGACCTAGCTCTGCTTCTACGTCTTAAGGTCAACACTGAAAATCCCAGGCAGCTCCAACCTCTGACTGCACAGCTGCCACCTCCAAATTGCTGGGTGCTGGGACATGCATGTTATTTAGAAGACTGCAATGTGGTTGCATGACTGCAGTTTGTCGCTTCCTTCCACTGTTAGGCCAGGCAGGAAATTGGAGTGAAGGACAAACAAATCAGCCATGATCCAGTTCAATGGTGGTATAGCCAAATGGTCTACTTCTGCTCCTGCATCTTACAGCTTTATGTAATTACAGCACCCAATTGCTGCCAACAGAACGATATTGCCTGAGGTTTCTCCACCACGCCACCCATATCTAACAATTTGGCCTCATCATACAGTCTTTTCCACCCAGTTACAAATAAGAAAGGGTGTGGAATGCAGAGATAAATTGAAATGAGCACTTTCTCTCCACCACTTTGCTCAGTTTCTAGGACTTGATCTCTGAAGGATTGGAAAGACAGCAAAAAGCAAACCAGATTTAAAAAATAAGAATAATAGCAAAGACTGGAAATTCTCCTTTCCAACTCCTTCAGCCTTCATAAGCAGCTGGCTTTAAAAAAAACTTACTCGAAGTTCCTAAACCAATATTTTATGGTTCAATTGTACCTCCTTTCAGGTGTATGATCCGAAATTTGCAAATTTCTCTGTAGAATTTCATGTTGATAACTACTTTGTGAACTCCCTCCAGGATAGTCTTTCCCTTCCCTCAAGATGATATTTCAAGAATCTAACTCAGGCAGTAGGTAAATAATTGATGCTTCGGATACCATTAAGAGGAAGCAACGAACTCGAGAGAGTCAGATGATCAGAGTTTGCCGATTAAATCGGCCCTCTCCATAACGTGTTCCAGCCATCTGGTCATTGCTTTGTAATTTGAGCTCTCCTCCCCAACCCAGACCTGCGTTTTTCAACTGCAGTGGAGTTTTGACAAGGCCCGTACATCATTTAACCGCCCCACACTATATTTTGTGAATGTTATTGATACTAGATACACAACATCAGGAAATCCCAAAGCACTTTGCAGTCAATGAAAACCAAGGGAGCACAAGACGTGTGTGTGTGTGTACGTACGTGTACACACTGGATCATCCAAGTGCAGGATTACCACCTTTGGATAAGGCTGTTTTGCATCCCTCAGCAACTTGCGTCTGCAGATGTAGCTTAATGTCTGACAATGTGTTACAACAAGATGTACCGAGTGGCTTCCAAGCTGAAAAGAGCACACATCAGTCAAGGGATAGAGGATCACAATATTAAAATGGTAGTAATTTTTAGACGTGGACTTAAAAAAAAAGCATGATTCACTCTCTGTTAATGGACTGAAGATGAAGACGCATGGATCAGCAAGTCCCACCACAAAGGCCACATGGGAGTGAATAACAGGCGGTCAGGAATCTCAGGGGTGTATCAAGTACCGAGGCATCACATTAGTAAACTGCAAACTGGTCAGGGCAGCTTGTTAATTGCTTCTCTCAAATTTGGAGCCACTGAAAAATATGATACATAGCCTGAGTAAATCCTGAAAAAAGCAAAATGTTTTCCTCTGAAAAAGGTACTTTGAATTTGAGAAGTTTCTTTGGAATCCACTGATCATAGTCTTTCATATGAGAAATTCAACCAAACTCCATCTGCCCTGGCTCGTCTGGATTTCAAAGTACAACATCGTGGGGGGGGGGGGGTAGTCATGGTGTTTGAGTTAATATTTATAATTCAATCAACAACACAAATAAAAGTGATTTGCTCATTACCAGATTCTTAGATATTTCTAGATTTTTCATAACGACCTAGAAACTGATTATTACACAATTACATATTTCCCCCAGTGTCACACTTCACCACCTTGTACAGAGTACTGAGGGATCAGTCTGTTGGACAACCAGCCACACAGAGAGCAACAAGAAATAAACACAGAAAATGGCAGCCCAGCAGGTTTTGCATCTGAAGTGAGACTTTTGCAAGCATTTCGGAACCAGAGGATATAACACATTAACATTGGTAGGAGCTTGCTCAAATCATCACACTATTTGCAAAGCTTAACAGTTGAAAAGGTCAATGCTTCAGAAAGTACTTCTTTAGACCTCTATTGTGCAGAGTACGGAGTTTAGGATTTGGGAGGTCATGTTGTGGCTGTACAGGACATTGGTTCGGCCACTATTGGAATATTGCGTGCAATTCTGCTCTGGATGTTGCCAGGGTTGGAGGATTTGAGTTATAGGGAGAGGCTGAACAGGCTGAGGCTGTTTTCCCTGGAGCGTCGGAGGCTGAGGGGTGACCTTATAGACGTTTATAAAATCATGAAGGGCATGGATAGGATAAATAGGCAAAGTCTTTTCCCTGGGGTGGGGGCGGGAGTCCAGAACTAGAGGACATAGGGTTAGGGTGAGAGGGGAAAGATATAAAAGAGAACGAAGGGGGTAACGTTTTCAAACAGAGGGTGGTGTGTATATGGAATGAGCTGCCAGAGGGAGTGATGGAGGTTGGTACAATTGCAACATTTAAAAGGCATCTGGATGGTATAAGAATAGGAGGGGTTTGGAGGGATATGAGCCAAGTGCTAGATTCAGTTGGGACATCTGATCGGCATGGATGAGCTGCACCGAAGCATCTGCTTCCATGTTGTACATCTCTATGACATCACTGGTGACAAGACGCATGCCGTAGAATTAGTTGTACACACACACACACACACAAAGATATAACCCTATCTCAGACAGACAGTCAGCACTCCACTTCACTTGGAAATGCAAACAATGAATACTTAGAGCAGCACGTGGTTTGACCATGCAAATAGGGTATCAGACGACATTCACACGGGCCTAAATTCAGTTGATAAATGAACACCCCGAGCTTATCCAGCTTCTCTTCAGAACTTAACTGCTCCATCTGAGCAGCATTCTGGGTAATCTCCTCTGCACTCTCACCAGTGCAATCACATCCTTCCAACTCAACACTAAAAGCACCACCAGCTCCTACAACCTTCAGATATCTGCACCCTTCCCTTGCATGCTGCCTGACCTGCTGTGCTTTTCCAGCACCACACACTCAACTTTAATCTCTAGCATCTGCAGTCCTCACTTTCTCCTAGATATCAGTACCCCTAAAGGTGAAGCCTCTAGTGCATACCTAAGTTTGATCATTTCCCGTTAGTGGCTGCATTTTCAGTTGCCTCACTCCTAGGCAACTCTGTGGGCAGAACAGTGGCACAGTTGTTAGCACTGCTACCTCACAGTGGTAGAGATCTGGGTTCAATTCCTGCCTCAGGCGACTATCCGTGTGGAGTTTGCACATTCTCCCAGTGTCTGTGTGGGTGTCCTCTGGGTGCTCCGGTTTCCTCCCACAGTCCAAAGATGTGCAGGTTAGGTGAACTGGCCATGCTAAATTGCCCATAGTGTTAGGTGAAAGGGTAAGTGTAGGGGAATGGTTCTGGGTGGATTGCTCTTCGGAGGGTCGGTGTGGACTTGTTGGGCCGAAGGGCCTGTTTCCACACTAAGTAATCTAATCAAATCTAGGCTCTCCCAAAACCTCTATATCTTCCCATTCATCTCTCTCCTTCCACATGTCCCTTTCTCTGTACTTAAAATTTAAAACTTTTCCATGTTGGATTTTGTTCAATTCTGACAAAGACAGTTGACCAGACATCTTGAATGGGACCTCCCACCACTAATCCCCCCAAAACCCCTCTCACCTCCCCACCATGCCCCCATTCACTACCCTCTACCCAAAAGTGCTTGGAGACACCAAATATTGGTTAAAAACACCACACACTTCCAAAGACAGTTGTCCTAATTGGCCCCAGGTTACCCCATTCAGGATTGGCAGCTCCAGTTCCTCACCACTGGAAGAGGTTGGCTTGCTCAGGTAGATCAGGGACCACAAGGGCAATTAAATGCAGATGGCTCCTTAGATATAAATTTTTAAAAGTAGAACTATCCAGGGCAAAGTTGCTAAGCCTCCCAAAATCATAAAAACATGGAATGCCTACAATGTGGAAGCAGACTATTCAACACATCCGGTCCATACCGACCCTCTGAACAGCATCCCACCCAGACTCATCTCCCTACCCTGGCCCTGTAACCTCTCATTTCCCATGGCTAATCCAGCCAGCCTGCACATCATAAAAATCACAGAATCCCTAAGTGTGGAAACGGGCCCTTCAGCCCAACAAGTCCACATTGACCCTCCGAAGGGTATCCCACCCAAACCCATTCCCCTACCGTATTACAGTACATTTATCCCTGACTAATGCACTGAGCCTAGACATCCCTGAACACTATTAGCATGGTCAATTCATCTAACCTGCACATCTTTGGACTGTGGGAGGAAACCCACGCAGGCATGGGGAGAATGTCTGCGTGGAGTTTGCAGTCGCCCGAGGCTGGAATTGAACCTAGGACCCTGGTGCTGTGAGGCAGCAGTGCTAACTACTGAGCCATGTTAAGAGGGATATGGGCCAAAGGGTTGTACCAAGGGGTCTGTTTCCATGCTGAATGACTCTACAAGAGACCCCTTTCATTAGACCAGGGCAAGTAGTTTTCTTCCATCACATTGGTCCAGTCGTTCCCAATATTTAAGAAGAGGATAGTGGCAATAATCTTCACAGGAAGCTTGCTGTTGAATTGTGATCAAATTGGCTACTGGTTCTTAGGGCTAAAAGGATCACAGGGTATAGAGAGAAAGCGGGAACAGGAGACGGAGTTGGATGATCAGCCATGATCATAGTCAATGGCAGAACAGGTTTGATGAGGTGAATGGCCTATTCCTGCTCCTATTTTCTACGTTTCACGAGCAGCCACTCATATAGTGTAGTGAGTGGGCTTACAATAGGACTGTCTGCAAAATTCAGACTTATTGGGTCAGTAATTAACTTAAGTTGAACTAGGTTCCCCTCTGCCAGGAGTGTACTGGGAGCCTTCTCAATACCACTTACCCCTTTACCTGGTCCCCCTCCCCCATCCCCAAACCAGAAAAAAATTTGTTTAGTTACATTTCTGTTCTGGTGTGTTAAAGGTGCTTCATAATGACCAATGGGCTGATGAATGGCAGCTGGAGTTTAATTCAGATTAATGCGAGCTGTTGCATTTTGGTAAGACAAGCCAGGGCAGGACTTGCACGGTTGATGGTAGCGTCCTGTGAAACAGCGACACCTAGCGGTGCAGGTGCACAGTTCCTTGAAGATGGCGTCACAGGTAGACAGGGTGGTGAAGAACGGGAGTTTTAGATCAGAATGGCGCCGGGAAAGCACAGCAGGTCAGGCAGCATCCGAGGAGCAGGAAAATTTACGTTTCGGGCAAAAGCCCTTCATCAGGAATAGATGAAGGGCTTTTGCCCAAAACGTCGATTTTTCTGCTCCTCGGATGCTGCCTGACCTGCTGTGCTTTTCCAGCACCACTCTGATCTAAACTCTGGTTTCCAGCATCTGCAGTCCTCACTTTTGCCTGAGTGGTGAAGAACATTTGGCATGTCTGCCTTTATCATTCACAGCATTGAGTACAGGAGGTGGGATACCCTGTTACAGCTGTACAAGATATTGGTAAGGCCACATTTGGAGTACAGCATATAATTCCAGTCACCTTGCCATGGGAAAGATATTAACCTGGAAAAGGTGCAAAGATTTACAAGGATGTTGCCAAGGACTGGAAGGTTTTAGTTTTTTCTCTGGTGTGTTGGAGGCTGAAGGGTGACCTTATAGAGGTTTTATAAAGACATGAGGGGCATAGGTAAGGAAAATAGTTAAGATCTTTTCCCCAAGATAGGCGACTCCAAAACCGGAGGACATAGGTTTAAGGTGAAAAGGGAAAGATTTAAAAGGGAACTGATGGGCAACTTATAACACAGAAGGTGGTGCATAAATGGAAGAGCTGCCACAGGAAGTGGTAGAGGTGGGTGCAATTACAAAATTTAAAAAGGTATTTGGACAGGTATATGGGTAGGAAAGATTTAGAGGGATATGGGCTAAATGTTGGCGAATGAGACTAGTTCAGTTTAGAAACCAGGTCGGCATGGGCAAGTTGTACTAAAGAACCTGTTTTCCTGCTGTGTGACCCTATGACTCTAACAGTTGTTGTTTATCTCATTTTCTGAATATGATTATGTCACTGTTTGCTGAAAATGTGTTGCTAGAAAAGCGCAGCAGGTCAGCAGCATCCAAGGGGCGGGAGAATAGACGTTTCGGGCATGAGCCCTTCTTCAGGAATGAGGAAAGTCAGGTAGTGAATAATAGAACTGGGATCCAATCCTTACGTTTTACCAGCCTTCATGTACTTGCGGAAAAAAGTCCAGTTCTGAACTCAAAGCATTAATCAAGGCTTTCCTCATTCCTGAAGAAGGGCTCATGCCTGAAATGTCGATTCTCCTGCTCCTTGGATGCTGCCTGACCTGCTTCGCTTTTCCAGCAACACATTTTCAGCTCTGATCTCCAGCATCTGCAGTCCTCACTTTCCCCTATGTCACTATTTGTAAGAGTTGGTTGTGAGCAAATTGGCAGCCAGTTTTCCTACAATAAAATAACAGTGACCACTCTTCAAAGAAGTGCTCCACTGTCTGTAAAGTGATCTGGGAGGCCTGCAAGTTGTGAAACTGGGATCGTCCAAACAGTTCAGGTCGGTGTTGGCAACCATTTCTGGTCTTTAAAAGGTGGTAAACATCTGAAAAACGTGTGGATACCTGTTTCATGCTCTGGGGCTACTTCTGTCACCAGAATATTCAATAGGTAGGCCAGGTACAAACTGAAACACACTGCAATGATTAGGAGTCTGCTGTTCACACATGCTTACAAGGATGGCAATATTGACTTCAGATTATTTTTACAAGTAACCAAAATTGCACAGTAAGACCACATCTGGTGCAGAGGCCAAACATTAAATTTAGAAACATCTGCCTCAGGTTACAAGATTATACTCTTAGCTACACAACCCAACTGTTGCCTGATATCTAGCCTAGGAACTTGGTGCCAACGTTTTAAGCAGCCATTCCGTGCAAAATCTCTCCCAACATTCTTCTTCATTGAATTGAGTAGATCATTGAACTTCCTGGTGAATGTCAAGACATTTTCACTTCTTCCTGCCCTCACTCTACATCTGATTAGAGTTTGTAGGCATTTGAAAATTACTGATGCCATTGCTGTCAAACTGCATATCTATTCAGACACTTGCAATGAGGCTTTATCCTTCAACAATAACAGTGCCACTGACTGATGTTATAAAGTGAAGGTTGACCCCACCTCTGAAAACTAAAACGGAATACCCAAAGAGGACCTCATTGCCCTTAAAATCTGTCAAATGTATGAGAAAGTATAACCTGCTCTTCTGCAACTTCTAGTAGTTAGATAAAATAAATCCCTGGCACTCATTTTAAAATCAACAAGTAACAGTTCACTTATTTAACTCTTACAGTGAACAAATTAACTAAACTATTAACAAACTGAATAAATCCTTTCTAACTACTAACTACCATCGCTGAATAAAACAAGATTCTAATGGTATGCTGTTCCAATTAATACAAGACCCTCTCATTTAACAAAAAAAATCAGAATTTAGTCTCAAAATTACAGCTAGGTTACTGTCTTCCAGAATATTCTGCGTCTCCTCCCATCGATTCTTCTGTCAGGAATGCTTCCTCTGATTTTTCTGTCAGGAATGCCCTTTTCTGTCATTGGTACCTTTTTTTAAGATAGTGCTTTCTCTAATACATAGATGAGGCTATGAGAGCCAGCTGTTCTCATTCAAGAGCTGAGAGCTCTGGCAGTTGGCAGTTAGCTCTGGGGCTCTTTCCAACTGCCCAATTCTTTTATACCCCTGATGACCCATCAATATTTTTATAATCGGATTGGTCCTAGGTTGTCAAAACCATCAATTTAAATTTGCTAGACTTTTGATATCTAGGTGCCTAACTCAAATTGATTGGCTAAATTCAAAACTTGCTGTCTTAATAAAAATGCTACTTGGTCTGCTAACTGTACAGCCTGTTCAATTTGCATGCTTTCTGTGTCCCTGCGAACCCCCAAGCTGCCAAGCACAGGGGGAAAAAAAACATCTTTTAAAGGGACCACACAATGTTTCCCCATTTTATAGTTTTGCAAACACTAACTTGAATACACTGAAAACACTAATAATCAATCCTTTCACCACTGACTCACTGGCAGCAGTGTTTACCATTTACAAGCTGCACAGCAGCCACTCATCAAGGCTCATTTTGATCTTCCAAACCCATGACCTCTACCACCTGGAAGGACAAGGACAGAGAACAATTTGAACACCACTACCTCCAAGCCATTCACCATCCCAATTTGTAACTATTGCCGTTCCATCACTATCAGTGTCAAACTCCTGAACTCCCTCACTAACAGCATTGTGACTATCCTTGTGCCATATGACAGCTCACTACCACATTCTCAAATGGCACTTAGGGAGTGGCAATAAATGCTGACCCAGCTAATCATGCCTACATCTCAAAGAATAAACAAAAACTACTAACAGCTGCCTGCCACCCAGATACCTGTCTACATGTTGCAACTCATTACTGTTTATAATTGGCCAATTTCCAGTAAAGTCCAATACACCTTCATTTTTCCACAAGTCCAAAGTAATATATTATGTTGGTTCATTAAGTAGCACTTACTGATGAGTCAACAGATTGTGGGGTCAATTTCCACTCCAAACACAAAAATCTAGGTGGACACACATTTGCAGGCCAACACCTCAGTGCAGTACGGAGGGTGCAACTGCACTGATGGAGATTCTGTTTACTATGAGGTGTTTAAAGGCAGATGAAGCTTGGGTTGAGCAGATGGAAAACATTTCCAAGAAGAGTTTCCATTGCTATCCTAGCCAATATTTAATACTCAGCCAACATTAGCCGAAGAAATGGTCCAATTGTGATCTCATTGCTTAATAAGGAAGCATGTGGTTTGTAAATTGCATGTTATTTGTTCCTGACATCACACTAACATATAAGCTATGGGACAAACACTGTAAAATGGGATGAGCATAGATAGATGCTTGATGACCCATGCAGACATAATGTACTAAAGGGCCTTGTTCTGTGCTGTTAAAACTCTATGACTCCCTTCCAAAAGCATGTACTTAGCTGCAAAGCCTTTCAGGATGTCTCAAGGATGCGAAAATCTTTAAAAAGTGCAGGTGAACAACACACACTGCCTCATTTACCTTCACCACATTATAGCAACTTTTGAACAAAGTTCACCAGGAAAGGGCTGATTAAAAATTTTGAAATGTTGCTGTACAGAAATTAGACAGATGGTTAAAATCAGAGAAAATACTTCAAAGAAAATGTTGATGAAATTGGCTATTTTTAAAGTAAATTATTTTCCATGCAAAATGAACAGACAATTTATGACCAAAATATGTTCTAAACAAAATTTAGAGTAGAAATGGAATGGAAAACTAAGGAAATGATAAAAAGCAGTGGAAAAATTGAAAGACGCATTTGAAAATGGGTACATGATTGGGAGGCAACAAACTCTGAAAAGAAATGCCAACAGAATATAGCAGTAAAACTACATGAGAACAGCAAATTAAGATAGGAAAAATAAGTGTCCAGGCATCTAAGCCATTAAAAAAATTGATGACCAAGGTGGAGATTCCTGAATTATTAGATCCAACAGCACTTAACAAATGTTACACAAGGAATAGTTAACCAGAATTTGGATTTGTAAGCTTTACAGTGAAAAGAGCAATTATACTTGGAAAATTGAAGGCACCAAATTAGATAGTGCCCCAGACTTTTCTGAAAATGTGTTGCTGGAAAAGCGCAGCAGGTCAGGCAGCATCCAAGGAACAGGAGAATCGACGTTTCGGGCATAAGCCCTTCTTCAGGAATTCCTGAAGAAGGGCTTATGCCCGAAACGTCGATTCTCCTGTTCCTTGGATGCTGCCTGACCTGCTGCGCTTTTCCAGCAACACATTTTCAGCTCTGATCTCCAGCATCTGCAGCCCTCACTTTCTCCCCAGACTTTTCTGACTTGTATCCCATCAACTGAATCAGGAATCCCTCACTGTTATTTTGGAGGCAAAGTTTATCATTTTCTCAAACATGCCCATTCTCCCCTCTTTATGGATTTTTTTATGTACTTCTAATTCATCTAAATAAGTTCAACTGCTTATTGTAGTCTGAACAATCTAGCCTGAGAAAACATTTACTGTATTTCTGGAGTTTATAAATGGTAAGCCTGCCCAACCACTAATGGAAAATGTAATAATAAAAGAATTGAAGTAAAAAAGGTAAAAATCATGCAGTATGCTGTTCCCACTTAATCAACAGGTATACTTCCAAGTTTCTGATCCTAAGCAATGTAGGTCCATTCAGGGAAATGACTTTTGATAAGCATATGGAAATGACAGAGTTCAAATTTGAATATGAATCAGATACAGAAGCATCACATTACAACTATCTGAACACGGTAATTCTTAAATAAGCTAACTATCCCCTTCTCGGTCCACTGCTGAGAATACAGATATCCCTTTTGCAACATTTTATAGAGACAATATATTACAATGATACAGACTGCTTCACAGTTTAGTCATAAGCATTTGACAGACATTTGGATCCTGTTCTAGATACATCTTACTCTGCACTGGGAGAAAGCGAGGACTGCAGATGCTGGAGATCAGAGTCGAGAGTGTGGCACTGGAAAAGCACAGCAGGTCAGGCAGCATCCGAGAAGGAGGAGAGTCGACGTCTCGAAACGTTGGCTGTGCTTTTCCAGCACCACACTTTTCAATTCTCACTCTGCGCTGGGCAAACCTACACACTTCTGAAGTATTTCACAGTTTGGTAGTAGGGATGGTGACTTTGAAAAGGCTTGCAGTCATGAAAGGAGCCATATAAATGCATTTTTACCCATCAAGTACACATCAAAATAAGAAGAAAAACATTATCTTGACTGATAAAAGACATGTGCACACACACACACAGCAGGAGCAATGTGCGAAGAGATTAAAAAGAAAATGAGACACAATGTTTCAAACAGAGGCAGAGGCAGTCTGATGTGGTTGTCATATTAAAAAGATAGCAATTGTTTCAGCCAAGCTTTTAGCCAAAATAAGGTTCCGAAGCATGTCCGATTTGGAGTAAAATGGAAACAGGCATACAACATTTTTTTTGTAAGTGGAAAGTCAGGTGTATGCAGGAGGCATGGATCCAACATGAGTCATTCCCAATCAGCGTGGCCTTTTTGGGTCTGCATCAATACACAGACGTGATGATTGACAATGGACTCAGTTCCCATTGGTACAAGTTAGCAGGCACATTTTTAACAACCACAGTTTGAACAAGACCCTTCTGGTCACATGACACAGATAATATCATCAGATGTACATTGAGCAAAATCTTTTATTTCTTCTGCAGACAAAATTATGCACAAAGGTCATGAATGATCTGATAATCAATTCCACTTTCCTGTCATAGTGTCATACAGCACAGAAACAGATCCTTCAGCCTAACCAGTCCATGCCAAACATAACCCCAAACAAAACTAGTCCCACCTACCTGCTCCTGGCCCACACCCCTCTGAATATTTCCTATTCATGTATCCATCCAAATATCTTTTAAACGTTGTAATTGTACATCCACCACTTTCTCAGGAAGTTCATTCCATGCTCGAACCACACTTTGCATAAAAAAATTGAGTTTTATATGTATTTTTAAAAATCTCTCTCCTCTCACCTTAAAAACATGCCCGCTAGTCTTGATATTCCCCATCTTAGGGAAAAGACATCTACCATCAACTCTATGTAACCTCTCATTATCTTATAAACTTCTGTCAGGCCACATCTCAACCTCCTATGCTCCAAAGAAAAAAGTACCAGACTTTTTATTTTAATTCAAACCTTCCATACCCGGCAACATCCTGGTAAATCTCTTCTGAATCCTCTCCAGCTTGTTAATATCCTTCCTATAACTGGGGGACAAGAACTGGACACAGTATTCTAGAAACGGCTGCACCAATGTCCTGTATAACCTCAAAATAATGTTCCTCAACTCTTATACTCAAAAGGACTGAGCAATAAAGGCAAGTATGCCAAGTGCCTTTTTAACCACCCTGTCTATACGTTACACAAAACTCTTGATACCATTACAAATTTAAAAAGTCTACCTCAGCCCTGAATATACCGAACGATTCAGCCTGGACAGCCCTCAGTGGTGAAGAATTCCAAAGACTGACGATCCTCAGGGAAGAAATTCCTCATGTTCTATCTTAAATGGACAACTTCTTTACCCTGGTCCTAGACTTTCTCACAAGAGGAAAGAACTTTTCCACATCTGCCTTGTCAAGTCCCGGCCACAGGTTTTCCAGATCCCACGATGGTAAGGGCCCAAGAAAGATTTTGGCATTAACATTTTCAAATGCAACCGCTTCACTGTTGTGAAATCTAAATGTCTCATCTGCAATAATGATAGAAACTCATGTTAACTGACAAACAGGACACTTGATGAAACCAGATGGTCCAATGACTCTTCCTAAGACGAAAGAGGCCTGATCCATCAAACAAATGGTTCAATAGACTCTCCTAGCTTTAAGGTTTGAGGAACCTCAACTGTGAGCCCATGGGGGCATGCACAATGTCAGTCTGAATTCAGGACTAATAGCCAATCCCAATCATTGGGAGGACGAATGTTATTCACAACATCCTCCTGAAAAGGTAGTGCATTAAAGTGAACATTGAGACACAAGGATGGGCAGGCAAGAAGCAGCATTGCTTCTGCTGTAACTGTGCTATAGCAGATCTGAAAACACTGGAATGTGCCCATTCTGCAAGATGTTCCCAAAATCTATCAACAGAGTTCCTCACCTAGCACTTTGATTTTGTCCAAAACAGCATTCGTGGTCCAGTTTGAAAATGCACCATAACATGCACCTTCACTCTTACTGAAGTCATCAAAAGCTCTAGGATGGTCAGAAAAATTGTTCAGGAGGAGGAATACTTTGGCGACAAGGTTATTTGCTGAATAATAATCCTTGATAGCTAGACAAAAGTGGAAGTAAACCAATTTTTAAAAGTTGCTCCTGTTAGCCATTCCTTCCTATTTCCCCTCCATACGATTGGTAGTTTATGCTTTGAATAACCCTTCATTGCCCTAGGGGTTTGGATATAATAAACAAATATAATTTTCAAATTAAAACCACTATTGCATTTCCAGCAAGCACATGATACTTGCTGCTTTAAAGCTGACACACCCATTTCTTTTGGAGTCATAGAGTCATAGAGATGTACAACACGGAAACAGACCCTTCGGTCCAACCCGTCCATGCCGACCAGATATCCCAACCCAATCTAGTTCCACCTACCAGCACCCGGCCCATCCCATATCCCTCCAAACCCTTCCTATTCATATACCCATCCAGATGCCTTATAAATGTTGCAATTGTACCAGCCTCCACCACTTCCTTTGACAGCTCATTCCATACAGGTACCACCCTCTGCATGAAAACATTGCCCCTTAGGTCTCTTTTATATCTTTCCCCTCTCGCTCTAAACCTATGCCCTCTAGTTCTGGACTCCCCAACCCTAGGGAAAAGACCATGCCCCTCAATTTTGTAAACCTCTCCCTTTAGTTCAGATCCTCCAACCCTTGTAAATCTTTTCTGAACCCTTTCAAGTTTCACAACATCTCCTGATAGAAAGGAGACCAGAATTGCATGCAATATTCCAACAGTGGCCTAACCAATGTCCTGTACAGCCACAACATGACCTCCCAACTCCTTTACGCAACACTCTGACCAATAAAGGAAAGCATACCAAACGTCTTCTTCATTATCCTATCTACCTGCGACTCCACTTTCAAGGAGGTATGAACCTACACTCCAAGGTTTCTTTGTTCAGCAACACTCCCTAGGACCTTACCATTAAGTGTTATCTTGAAATATACAAGCCTTTTCCAGAATAAGCCAGTCTGATTCACATAAAAACTTTTTCATGAGTACATTTACCCTCCTCAATGATTTTGCCTAATGTTTGAATGAAGTACTCAGTTGCTTTACCATCAAGCATTGGCAACCTCCCAACTTACAAACAAGGTTATGCAAGATAGCAAATTTGTTTATACCTCGCGAACTACCCACAACTAGCATTAAGCAATTTGACGCTTGAATTCTCACACCACTCAGAAGATCATAGTAAAAACTTCTAGTATTTTCTTCAATAAGCATTAAATGCATAGGCATGTTCAATCCAAATGGTTAGCCATCTTATTACATCCATAAATCCATCCTGATTATTTCTACAACTAGTCTAATTTAATATTTCTCTATATAACATTACTTTACTTCAATGCTGTGTAGTGAGTCTGTATTCTCACTCATCATGGCAAAATTCATTTTAACATTTCTTCCTGCTTTACCCAGTTGCCATACATCATTCATAAAGACGTTCGCCCTCAACCAACACAACACCATTCACTCATAATAAGCACAAAACCGTTCCACCACACCAATCACATTGTGGCTAACCTATACCTAGCTTCATGAGGATCCAATGTCTGCACTCAACTACATACATCTCCATGCAAAATGTGGATCCAGCTGCACAGAGCGATAAATGAAAAAGAAAGACAAATGGTACATTACTCTTCATCTCAAAGGGATTCAACCACAGGAGAAAAGATGTCCAGCTGCAGATGTATAGAGCCTTGGTGAGACCTTATCTGGAGTATTATGTGAAATTTGGTTCCCCTTTTCTAAAGGGAGGGATATACTTGCCATCCAAGGAATGCAACAGATGACCAGCAAATCCATCAATTCTGAAGAAGGGTCACTGGATCCAAAATGTTGACTCTGCTTTCCTTCCACAGATGCTGCCAGATCTTCTGAGTTTCTCCAGAAATTGTTGTTATATTTTCCCCCACCAGATTAATCCTTGTGAATTGGGGGGGGGGGGGGGGGTGTGGATTACCTTCAGAGGACAGATTGAAGAGTCTGGGCTTGTATTCCCCAGAGTTTTGAAGAATGAGGGATGATCCCAGCTGATGGTAATACTGGACAAGTCAGATCTCAGAACGAGTTTCATCTTTCTTGTTTTGTTCACTAGTCAGTCACTGAACATAATCAAAAGAATATGTCAATGTACTTTTCACGAAACAAATAATTTATTTCATATAAAAAAAGATTTTTAAAAACCTACTTTACAATACGAGGACTACTTGAAATGGTCTTCATCATAAAAGGTCTTTGTGAAAGATTACATATATCTCTTTTACCCCAACAAGGCACTCAACCCTCAGTGAAGGATAATCCCTACCATTACTTTAAAAGTTCCTTGATCAGTTGGCACACATGTTTTCTAGTTTCTATTCAGCATATTTCTGCATTTACTCAATGGCTATTTTCTTTAGTTACGGTCTCTACCGGAGGGCTTTAAACAAGCTACTAACTCAGCTCATTTACTCCTTAACATGTGCTTCATAATCTCTTGGCTTGAGTAGCCTCAAGGATGTCTTCTTTCAGACACCTGAATAGCCTCCGATTTCTAACTTTCTCTGAAATTATGCAGCACTGTTCTCCCCAGCCCTCACTCTCTGGAGATTGCTGTTAACAGAAGTTGTTAGGAACATCTTCACTGACTGATCTGCATCTGTCTAAATGAATCTGATTCTTGGACTCTCTCTCTCTGGGTTGTAAAGCACAAGTCAGGCAACACCCTAGCAATGATCACCCTTTAGTTTTGGTACACATTTAGAAACATTACACAAATCTTTGGAAATTCTGTTTCCAGCTCACTGTTCAAAGCAACCCCCGACCCTCACAGAGCTCAAAACTAAATTTTTCTTTGATTTAGAGACCAAGTTCCCACAAAGCAATACTACATATAATCATGAGCCTTCAATAACTACAGCATTGAAAATGTATAAAATTCTTGCAGGGCGTAACAGGGTGAATATAGATAAGATGCTTTCCCTGGCAGATGAGCCTAAAACCATGGGGCATAATCTCAGAATAAGGGGTAGGCTATTTCAAACTGAGATGAGGAGTAATTTCTTTACTCAGAGAATGGTAACTCCTTGGAAATCTCGACCAGGAACTCTCCTTTTCACAAGCTAGAGTGAGATTATAAACTAGGCTTGGAAAGGAAGTAGTATAGACAGCTTGGTGAAGGTATAGGGCATGGCATTTGGTCATGCTTTTGCAACGTGCAAAGAACTTTTAAATTTGGTTTGTTCTTTTCCCCAGGAGGTCAGGGTTGTGAAGGTGTGAGCAAGAAGAAAATTACATTTTCCTTTCGTGAATTTATTATTTTTTTAAAAGTTATTTAATTTGGCAATGTAGAAATTTCAATTTACAAGGAATAATGTTTAAATGTTGTGTTTTCCCTGAAAAGGAAGGTGGTACAGACCCTAATTTTGGTTTTAACATCGATTCCTTTCAGAACCTCAGTCTCTCAAAGTCACAATTTTCAAGATTGGAAGCACAGTTTTAACTGAGCACTTAATCTAACACCTACCAAAGAACTTATTAATTTATCATACTTTTATTTTACCAATTCCTTTAATAACTGCTCTTACTATTGTTGCTGGCAAGTTAAGAGATCAAGCAATATCCACTACATGGTCACCTTTATTAGAGCACATTATAATGCAATTGATCGCATGGGCTTTTCTCAGCAAAAAGCCCCTCACAATTATTTTTTGGCTCATTATAAACAAATTTTATGGGTGATTAAACTAATAAATAGAGTCATACAACATGGAAACAGATCCTTCGGTCCATGCCGAACATAATCCCAAACTATAATGGTCCCATTTGCTTGCTACTGACTAATATCCCTCCAAACCTTTCCTATTCATGTACTTATCTAAGCATCTTTTAAATGTTGTAACTATACCCGCATTCACCACTTCCTCAAGAAGTTCATTCTACACGCAAAACACTCTCTGTCTTTGCCCCAATCTTTTTTAATGCTCTCCTTTCACCTTAAATGTATGCCCCCTAGTCTTGAAATCCCCCATCCAAGGGAAAAGACACCTACCATTAATCCTATCTATACCCCCTCCATGATTTTTTCAACCTCTATCAGGCCACCTCTCAATTGGTGGCAATGGAAAATAACTGTGGTGTCGTAAAATTAAAAAGCAAATGGAGTGGTGCATATCTATCTGTCTCGACTGAGAATGTTTAACCAGCAGTCAAGGAGGATGACAATTGGAGATCACAAGAAAAATGCAACCTGGGCTCAGCACAATAAAAAATCTGAGTATTTACCATTTCACCAGAGAAGTGACTCTCACGGATACCATCAGAAGTTGTGTGAATATTCATACATTTGACAAAAAAAAAACACCGCAAAGCAACTGCAGGTTACTAGGAGACAGAAAGGACTGAGACGTGGAGCTGGAAAAGCACAGCAGGTCAGACAGCATCCAAGCAGTAGGAAACAGTTCGGGCCAAAACTCTTCGTCAGAACTGACAAAGGGTTTCAGGCCATAATGCTGACTCGCCTGCTCCTCGGATGCAGTCTGACCTGGGTGTGCTTTTCCAGCTTCACATTTATTGACTGCAGGGAACTAATTGGAAATTGACTTTAATGCAAAGCTATGCAGCGTGGAATGACACCAAGAAAAGCTGACAGGTAGCCTCCACACAGATTAGTGTTAGGCAGGGAAATCAAGGGCTGTGTTTGACAGAATGCAGCATTTGAAGCACACGATGATCAGCCACGATCTTACTGAATGGTGGAGCAAGCTCAAGAAGCTAAATGGTCTACTTCTGTTTCTATTTTGAATATTGCTGGATTAGCACGGATACTGGAGTTGAAGGCAGGGCAAGGGGAAAACTCCAGAATAGAAAAATATGGACCGTGGGGGCTTTAAAATAAAAAGGTTATTCCCATTTGTGAAATCACACTGTAGACCAGAACCAAAAAAAAACACTGTTGGAAAAGTTATGAAATGCATACCTTGAACTGGTCACGAAATGTATTTTTCTGTAAACCTCAACTGGGGAGCTATAAATAGAAATCGATGCAGTGCATAGAATTTCAAAATTATTGGCCCATAGAAGGGAAAATAAACTATTTTTACCCTTCTCTGTGGAAATTATACATTTGTTCTTTGTTCGCATTAGATGTGGAACAAAACTCAACCACATAAATACGTCAAAGGAAGCATATAGATGGCACAACAGGCCACAGACACAGAATTATAAAATCTTAACAGCACAGGAGGCCCGTATCTGGCCCACTGTGTCACTGTGTGCTCTCAAAGACCTATTTACTCAATCATATTTCCCTCCCCTTTCCCCAAACTGTTATATAAAAAAAAATTGTTCAAATATTTAATGATTTCTCTTTTAAAAGCCATTAAGGATTTGCTTTCACTGTTGTTTCTCAAAAGGAATACGACATCCATGTCAGCGCAAAAGAAAACTTCTATAATGCTTTACTTTTGATAGCCCCCATACATCACGAATAGATGTGTATTTACCTTCTTAACAGAACAGCACGGCAACATGAGATTCAACTGATGTATTCAAAATCACAGAGCAGATAGGGAGAAGCTGTTCCTAATAGTGGAAGGGCTGAGAAACAAAGGCCACTGATGTAAAAGTAATTGCCAGAGAATAAAAAGCGACATGAGAAAAAACATTTTTTCTGGCATTATGCAGAATGTGGCTGGAATCAGGATTGCATCACCTGAGACAGTGTGGCAGAGGCAGATTCAGCATGGCCTTTAAAAAGGGGATTGGATAATTATTTGAAAAAGTGGCACAGTGGCTTAGTGGTTAGCACTGCTGCCTCCCAGCGCCAAGGACCTGGGTTCAATTCCACCCTCTGGTGATTGACTGTGTGGAGCTTGCACATTCTTCCTGTGTCTGCATGGGTTTCCTCCGGGTACGGCAGTTTCCTCGCACAAAGATGTGCAGGTTATAAGGATTGGCCGTGTGAAATTGCCAATAGTGTCCAGCGATGTGCAGGCTAGGTGTGTTAGCTATGAGAAAAGGGATAGGGTAGGGGGGTCGTTTGGGCGGGATATTCTTTGGAAGGTTGGTGTGGAATTGACAGGCTGCTAGCTCTTTCCAAGCGCATCTCAGCTGCTGCCAATCTGCTGACTTTTCCCCATAGTCCTGCAAATCACTTTTAGAATCATAGAATGACCACCCCTCGAGAAGAACAAGAAATGACATCACCATAAGAAATGACATTGCTACAGGAAATAACATCACCAACCCAAAGAAACCCAAACATATAAAATAGAAAGCAGGAATCATCAGTACTGAAGATGTTGCCTAGTATGGTGACGAAATGTCAGAAAATAAACCTTCCAGCTCAGCGAGCAAACCCACATCCAGAATAAAAGTTATATCCCAACAAACTCCTTTATAAATTGAAAAGAAGCAAAATAGCATTTATATAGAACCCTGATATGATACCCAAAAACTCCACTTGTACAATACTCACAACAGAGACCCTGTTGTTTAACACCTTTGGAGGTTTAAAGATAACTATGACATCAACTTTAGACTGGAACTGGAACTGCAGAATACTTCTTCCTGGAGCTACCGCATACCTGCTTAAATGTACTCAGCTTTAAGTACCTCTTCAGAGCTTCAATTCAGCACTTCTGAACTGGGACTTGCAATCATGACTCTAAGGTAATCTAGTTCACTAAATATTCTCCTTTCTCAGGAGGATTGGCCTATATAGCCATCCTGTTCCAAAGACTTCACAAGACTGCACCATTAAAAAGTAAAGCATGTAAATATAAAGCTTATCCTACTTTCTAAGCGATGGGTGTTGCCCTCAAGTTCTAGAAGCCTTTAACAAACCTGGAGACTATTTGTCTCATGACCCAGCGAGGTAATCTAAAATAAATAGAAATCCATCAATAGTATGTTAAAGCATATTCATTCTAAAGTCAAAAATCACAACACCAGGTTATAGTCCAAAAGGTTTAATTGGAAGCACTAGCTTTTGGAGCTCCTTCATCAGGTGGTTGTACAGGAGCGGTGCTCCAAAAGCTAGTGCTTCCAATTAAACATGTTGGACCATAACCTGGTGTTGTGAGATTTTTAACTTTGTACAGCCCAGCCCAACACTGGCATCTCTAAATCATTCTAAAGTCAGGCTTCAAACATTGTTTTAAAAGAAATCATAGTTATGATATATTTGTGTTAATTATTAACTTAAGAAAACCCATTGGTTACTAACTCAACACACAAAAACTCAAACTTATCATTAAAAAAATCAAATATTCTAGAGGTAAATCACACATTTTTGCAACAAATGTATCTGAGCCCTAACTATCCATCTCTTTTGTTGACAGGGTAGGAATTGGGTGCAGTCCAATCATCCTTCATCTACAGCTGCATCTCCTGCAGTGCCTACAATGATCTATAGCCTCCTGGAAGCAGGCAACAGTAGAAAACACAACAAAAACATACTTTAATAACTTATGGGTTCTCCACCTCAACTCTGGCTTCTCCGAGCTTGACTGAAGAGCACCATCTTTCACTTCCAACCTTTTATCCTATCAAGTCAGAGCCTTTGGTACAACACTCTGTTTAACCTCCATTGCTCAGGCAATGGTCGGTAGAAGATCACAGCTGACAACTGCATAGCAAACTCATAACAGCCAAGTGCAGTCACTGTTGTAGGGATTTTAAATACTATGATCTGCAGTGCAGGCTGTTTTCACTCAAGGTCAAACCTCACTTATATACTCCCGTTTCAGCTAAGCAAAAGCGTAGAGTCATCAACAGAAGAGACAAAGACACAAAACAGAATTGCATGCATTGAGTAAAAGTTGATTATTCCATAAGACAACAAAAAATTCCTTTCTGGTTCTTGTTTTCTCGGTGTAATTTTCTTATTTTTTAAAAAAAAACATGGTTCCTGTCCTCCATTGATAATCCACTTTAACTATTTTATCTTGTAAAACAACAATTGCAACTTAAACAGAAGTTGACAAGGTCTCCTTCACAGCAGGATTCCTACAGACTGTTGATGCTAGCTTCCCAGTTTATAAACTCCACATGTCCTGCCTCAAGTTAAGAGCAGTCAAATAGCAGGGACCTCAAAAAAGGAAAACTATGAAACAAAAGCACCTTAACAATAAATGTAAAAACTAGTTCTTTCAATTGTTGGTTCGTTAAAAAAAAGTGAATCTTCTAATTTAAAGACGCATGAAAATAAGGTCAACATTGGTAGTGAAGGGAGTGAATGTTGAAAGTGGGTGCCAATCAAGCAGATTGTTTTATCCTTGTTAGTCTTGAATGTTATTGAAGCTGCAGTCATCAAGGCAAACGGAGAGTATTTTCTCTCACTAATGAAGCCTTTTGGGTGATAGAAAGGCTTGAGGAAATGAGGTGGTGAATCACCCAGCCTGGAATTTACAGCTTTTGACATGTGCTTTTAGCCACAGTATTTACATGGCAAATCCCGTTAAGTTGAGTCAATGATGAGGCCAAGGATGTTGATAGTTGACAATAGTATTGCAGTTTAATGTCACAAGAAAATTCTCCCTGTTGGAAATTGTCATTATCTGGATCTTGTATGGCATAAATATTACTTGCCATTTGTCAGCTCGATCCCAAATATTGCTCAGACTCCTACAATATCTGAGAAGTTACAAACTCCAACACATGGAATTCTCAGTAACAACCAAATCTCAGACTTTATCATGGATGGAAGATCATTGATGAAGTGTATGAAGATGATTGGTCTATTACACAACCTTAGAAGCTTAAAAGTGATGTCTGGGGGCTGACATAATTGACCTGCAATAAATACAACCATCTTTTGTGTCAGTTATGTCTCCAACTAATGGTTGTGGGAGGATTTCAACCTGTCTCCCACTGATTCAATTTTAGGAGTGCTTCTTGTAGCTATAACTGGGTCAAATACTATCTTGTTGTCAAGGACAGTCTTTCTCAACTCTCCTCTGGAATTCAGGTCTCATGTTTGGACCAAGGCTATAATAGGCTTAGGTGCCAAGTGGCCTTGGTGAAAAATGAAACTGAGCAGTATTTAATGTGAAAAAAAAATCCTACACAATGAACACTGATGATTAAGAACAAGTTACTGCATGCCTACTGTAGAGAATAAGTTGTATTAATATTGTATCTGCTAGATGGATTACAGTACGACACAGCCAATGAACCACTTCTGAAATGTAGCCAGGATTGAGAAGTACTGAATCACACAGCTGATTGCACACATAGCAAGATACCTCAGACAGCAAGAAGATAAATTACAAGGTGATTTGTTTTATGATGGCATTGGTTTGCATTATAAATGTTGACGAGGACAATGGGAATGAACTCCTGCTCTATTTTGAATCATGCCACGAGATGATTCACATTGACCTGAACAGGTAGATATGGCCTTGGCTTAACATCTTCCTTAAATTACGGCACCTCCAACAACTCAATGCTCCCACAGTGAAGTCCCTGTCTACAATGTGCACTCAAGTTCTTGAGTAATCTTTTAACCACGCTGTGCTGACTCAGCTGCTTGAGTACTATGCCTGAGTCAAGCTGACTTATTAACTGTTGATGTGAAGTAATATGTTGCAGAGATGCTGATTATTTTTTTAAAATCTGCAATCACAAAACGTGCTATTCGGCTGCTACCTTCACTGTCCTTCCGTCCTTAAGAATTGATCATTTGGATTCAAAATGAGTCCCAGATCTAAGCATGTTTTGTACCCCTTGTACTTTGATAAGAAAATTATGAAATGTTCTTAGTACAGATGGGAGCCACATGGAGATGCCATGCTTTATTGAACTCTTCAAGGACGTAGAGGCAGCAAATCACCATCTGCATCAGCCTCTAATGAACTGTTACACATTAAATTGAATTAAATAATCATCCAAAATCATTCATGTAATGCTTCTTATTCGTGAACTTCACACTGGGATGAAGTTCTTAGCATTGATTTCAGAAATTCCAGTCACTTGTGAACTCCCCATAGTGAAGACAATGACAACACTCATTGGCAATTCTCAACAGAGATGTTATAACAGGTCCCCTGAACACTGCACGGTTGAGAGGACAGAATGATGTTTGGCCATTATTGGCCCACAACAGCCCCATATTTCTGCCCTGTATGGCTCCATAGCTTAACTCACAAGTGCACAATATCCAGTTTGGATGTAGATTTGCTCGCTGAGCTGGAAGGTTCATATCCAGATGTTTTGTCACCCTACTAGGTAACATTTTCAGTAGGCCTCAGGTGAAGCACTGATTGTCCTAGGCCAAGCCAAACAAAGACACGCATGAAAATTCCTAGAAGCATTCCAACTGGAACTATCAATTAACACATCGAGTTAGACCCCATCTACCACCCCCTGAGAAAAAGGAACTGGAAGTGACTTCATCACAGGAAATAACATCACCACCCCAAAGAAACCCAAACATATAAACAGAAAGCAGGAATTATCAGTAGTGCTTTGCCTGAGTCCCACTGAAGATGTTACCCAGTAGAGTGACAAAACGTCTGGAAATGAACCTTCCAGTTCAGTGAACAAACCTACATCCAAAACCTCAACCTGAGCTACAAATCTCAAACTTGCTAATATCCAGTTTGTCAGGGAGCTGGAGATTAGTGGGGGCACAGCAAATCAGGTTGCCAATTATTTTTGGATGGTTTCTTAGGAGGTTTCATCATTTGAACTCATACCACATTGACCAAACAGCTGCTTTTCTTCCATCTACAATATCATCATAAACATAAAAGTGCTCAATGAAAAATGCCCCATCAAGTTTCTTCAAGGCTGTTCCCCCAAGAGGTAAATCTTTCATTCTTGGAGACCATAAGACAAACCTGGCTTTTAGCAACTCTAGCACCGAATATTCATTCAATGTTATCCTAGAAAGGACAAGGCTCTCAGAAGGAGGGAATGAGGAACAAAAAATAAATTAGGTTAAATAATCCCAATAATTATCGTTACCAATGTCACGGAATATCTTACAAATTCTCTTAAATAGATTGCAGAAAACATGCCAATCAGATGCTTTCATACAATGGGTTGACCTAGTTGCCATGGATTGTCTTTAAAATTTCCAAGCCAAAAACACCTTCCCTGTTACTAGATATTCAAGGTTGCTAGGCTGTTCAGTGGCTTTACCATACTGAGCCCATTGCCAGAAGCGGTCTTCAAATCAAATTGATGGAGTGAAAGTCCCCCTAAATCAGGAATCCACTGTGATGGCATTCTGGCAGCAAACAAAAATTGCCATTGGCACAGTAAAACTTCACAAAGTTGCAGTCAACAAAGGGCGAGGGAAGGGCAGAAGTCAAAGGTTGGACGTGCCATTACAGGTTGCATGCTCTCAGTAAGGCCATTCCCCACAGGGAGAGAGAGAGAGAAAATAAACACACGCACTTCATAGCAGCTGACCGAATGGTAGACATTACGTGATACGGAAAACGTAATGGAAGAGTTGACAAATAAATTTTGCCAGTCTTTCAATGGATGCAGCCATCAAAAGGAGTTTAAAAAAAGGAGGGTATGCAGTTAATAAAAGTTACATCAAGCCAACGACACAGAATTTGGACATTTCACCAATTGATCTCTATCGGCATTATGCAGAACAACCTCAACTATCCTAACGGGACGGGCGAGTAGTATTTTGTTCGGATAACTGATTGTTCAGAAAACGATAACATATTTATGGGACCTTGAGATCTTGTTCAGATAATCCAAAATTCGGATAATTGACTTTCAGATAACCAAGATTGTTCTGTTGTCCAGACTAGCTTCCTGTCATTCCGCTTTGTCTAATTCTATCAGCATATGCATATATTCCTTTATCCTTATATCCTTATCCACCTTCTCCTCAAATGTACAGTACCAATATTATTTGCCTTGTTTAACAGTTCTACTATTTTTTTTACTCTCTGGGAAAACATGTTTCTCTTGAATTCCCTACTCTATTTATTTGTGACTCTCTCATATTTATGGCCTTTGGTTTACAAAATCAAACAGAAACTTTGAAGCACTCTTTGAAATAAAGGAAGCAGCACAACGGACATGCCTCAGGGTCAAAACATAATTTGGAATATATGAACCGAGGAACAGGAGTAGGTCATTCAATGAGATCATGGCTGATCTGTGGCCTAACTCCATTTACCTACCTTTGGCCCATTTCCCCTAACATCTTTGCTTCTCAAAAATGTACCTATCTCAGATTTAAAACTAACAACTACTAAATTGGGGAAGAGAGTTGCAAACGTCTACTATCCTTTGCACAAAGAAATGCTTCCTAACATCTCTCCCGAACGGTCTGACTTTTTGGCTTGTGCCCCAGTTCTAGAATCCCCAACCCGTGGAAATAGATCATATTGATCAACCCTGTATTTTCTCATTAATAGCTTGAAGACTTCGATCAGACTACCCCTAACCTTCTAAGTTCTGCAGAAAAAAGGCCTAATTTGTATAATCTCTCATGTAGTCACATCAAGGCCGTTATTTCCTTCCAAATTCAGCAAGATTGCAGATTTGCCACTAAAGAGTTAATAAAATTTCCTGCAGCACTGCTAACTAGTGCCAAAATTTTGGTTCAAGCATTGAGCAAGTAACAAATCACTGTTTGAGAAAAATAATAAGCAACTCTCATAAACCAAATACTTTGGCCATGAAATGTGATTTAATCTGCTGGCGTAGCCATTCACATTACTCAACCATTGCACTAAGCAATTTGCCCAGGGACACAGTGACTAAACATCACTAAGTGTAGATTTAAAGAAATTCTCCAGTTTAATCCTGGTCTAAGTTAGCAGATTTCAGCTGGGACTCAGCTGCAAAGGAGCTACAATTAAATATCATTTAGCTAGGACATTGGTGGGTATATAAACGAGAGGTGAAAGTTTTGTTCTTTTAAAAAAAACAGGCAATATTCCTTAAATCAATTGCTACTCAGTACTAAAAAAAGGTCAAAAAAAAAAAATCACACAATAACTAGTTATAATCCAACAGGTTTAAATTGAAAACACGAGCTTTCAGAGTTCTGTTTCTTCCTCTGAGTAAGGAGCAGAGCTTCGAATAAACTTGTTGGAATATAACTTGGTATCGGGTGATACTTGACCTTGTCCAACCCAATACAATACCAGCACCTCCAGAAAATAAGAAAAGAAAGACAGACTGCATTCATACACTGCTTTTCACAGATGTCTTAGAGTAGGTTACAACCAATGACTTACTTCTGTCGTGTAGTTGTAATGTAGTAGAAATAGCAATTTTGCACGCAGCAGACTCTCACAAACAGCAATGTGATAATGATCAGATCATATATTTTCTGTGATATGGAATGAGGGTCAAATATTGGCCAGAACCCTAGCCGTTCCTTGAAGCACAGAATCAGTTGCATCATCCCAAGTTGGCAGATGGGGCCTTAGCTTAATATCACATCCAAAAGACAATATCTCTGGCAATGCAGCATTCCTTCAGTATCACACTGGAGTGTCAACATAGAATTTTGAGCCCAAGCCCTGTACTGGGACTTGAACTTGGAAACTTGTGACTTCGAGGCAAGAGAACTTCGCACTGACAATCCCTGGCTGACACTCTGCATTATGACTTTGTGAATGAGAATAAAGGAGCAGTTCAGTTCCCATGGCCAAGAAAGCAGTGCAACACAGAACCCAAGCAGGCATACGAATGGCTGTTGGGTACATATCCCAGTTTATTTGCTCTTCTCAAGGTGCTGGCATTAAGGGAAAATTGAATTTTTTAAAAGTTACAAGTAACTGTCAATGGCATCCAAGTTTTCAACACTCACTTATGTAGATTGGATAAACTAGACAGTGTTCCAAAAGATAGTTTGCCCAGCCTGGATTTGTGCTGTAAACATTTGTAGCAACCAACCTTATGTAACAGTACAGTTACTCCAAAATGAGTTTGAATAGACAACAGGAGTAGGCTGTTCACCTTTCACTTTGATCACAATTGATCTGCATCTTAACTCTTATCTGTCTACCTTGATTCCATAAACCCATAATACCCTTTACCTAATAAACGTCCATCCAATTTCAATTACCTGTCCTCAATAGATTTTGGGAAGAAAAGTTTCAGATCTCAGTGCTTGATGATATCAAACCTGACTAGCAATGCTGCTTCGTAATTTTAATATTATGTCACTTGTTCTAGATACCTCCAATGTGGATTCTCAACCTTTTTTCCCTTGGATTAATCTGCTGCAGGGCACTACTGAGGTGGCTATAATCACATGATGCAATCCTCCAATTCATTTTAGTTTGTCAAATGTTTCTCTGATTGCATCATCTCCCAGATACATAGAGTGGGACAGAGCAATCACATTCAGATTGAGTCATAGGTTTTAAGCCAGTGACATGTCTCAAAATCCAAATAGTAGCTTACAATTTGCTCATTTGTCATGCTAACCATTTGGATACAGAACCAGCTCAAAAGGTAGAAGACAAAGGGTAGAGGGTTGTTTTTCACTCTGGAGGCCTGTGACCAGTGGAATGCCACAAAGATCAGAGCTGGGTACACTACTTTTTGCCGTTTATATAAATGAATTGGATGTGAGCTTAAGAAGCAAAAGTGAGGACTGCAGATACTGGAAATCAGAGGCTAGATTAGAGTAGCGTCTGGAGGAAGAATGCCTCATCTTCTGCCTTGGAACACTTCAACTCCAGGGCATCGATGTGGAATTCACCAGTTTCCTCGCTTCCCCTCCCCCCACCTTATTCCAGTTCCAACCTCCCAGCTCAGCACCATCTCATGACCTGTCCTATCTGCCAATCTTCCTTCCCTGCTATCCGCTCCACCCTCCTCTCCGACCTATCACCTTCATCCCCACCTCCATCCACCTATTGTATTCTTGGCTAACTTCTTCCCAGCCCCACCGCCCTCCCATTTATCCCTCCACCCCAGAGGCTCCCTGCCTCATTCCTAATGAAGGGCTTTTGCCCGAAATGTCGATATTCCTGCTCCTCGGATGCTGTTTGACCTGCTTTTCCAGCACCACTCTAATCCAGACTGTGAGCTTAAGAGGTATACTTAGTAAGTTTGCAGATGACACCAAAATTAGAGATGTAGTGGATAGCGAAAAAGATCACCTTAGATCACAATGGGATCTTGATCAGAGGAGCAAATGGGCTGAGGAGTGGCAGATGAAGTTTATTTTAGATATGCCTCATCTTCTGCCTTGGAACACTTCAACCCCAGAGCATCAATGTGGAATTCACCCGTTTCCTCGCTTCCCCTCCCCCCACCTTACTCCAGTTCCAACCTCCCAGCTCAGCACCATCTCATGACCTGCCCTATCTGCCAATCTTCCTTCCCAGCTATCCGCTCCACCCTCCTCTCCAACCTATCACCTTCATCCCCATCTCCATCCACCTATTGTATTCTTGGCTAACTTCTTCCCAGCCCCACTGCCCTCCCATTTATCCCTCCACCCCAGAGGCTCCCTGCCTCATTCCTAATGAAGGGCTTTTGCCCGAAATGTCGATATTCCTGCTCCTCGGATGCTGTTTGACCTGCTTTCCCAGCACCACTCTAATCCAGACTGTGAGCTTAAGAGATATACTTAGTAAGTTTGCAGATGACACCAAAATTAGAGATGTAGTGGACAGTGAAAAAGATCACCTTAGATTACAATGGGATCTTGATCAGAGGAGCAAATGGGCTGAGGAGTGGCAGATGGAGTTTATTTTAGATAAATGCAAGGTGCTGCATTTTGGGAAAGAAAATCTTAGCAGGACTTATACACTTAATGGTAAGGTCCTAGGGAGTGTTGCTGAACAAAGAGACCTTGGAGTACAGGTTCATAGCTCCTTGAAAGTAGAGTCACAGGTAGATAGGATAGTGAAGAAGGCATTTGGTATAATTCTCTGACCAATAAAGGAAAGTGAGTACAGAAATTGGGAGGTCATGTTGCGGCTGTACAGGACATTGGTTAGGCTTCTGTTGGAATATTGCATGCAATTCTGGTCTCCTTCCTATCGAAAAGATGTTGTGAAACTTGAAAGGGTTCAGAAGAGATTTACAAGGATGTTGCCAGATTTGGAGGGTCTGAGCTATAGGGAGAGGCTGAATAGGCTGGAGCTGTTTTCCCTGGAGCATCGAAGGCTGAGGGGTGACCTCAGAGGTTTGTAAAATCATAAGGAGCATGGATAAATAGACAAGGTCTTTTCCCTGGGGTGGGGGAGTCCTGAACTTGAGGGCATAGGTTTAGGGTGAGAGGGGAAAGACAAAAGGGAATGTGCTGCCAGAGGAAGTGGTGGAGGTTGGTATAACTGCAACATTTAAAAGGAATCTGGATGGGTATACGAATAGGAAGGGTTTGGTGGGATATGGGCCAGATACTGGCAGGTGGGACTAGATTGGGTTAGGATATCTGGGGGGTCGGCATGGATGAGTTGGACCGAAGGGTCTATTTCCGTGCTGTATACTTCTATGACTCTAAACTGCTTATAAATATTCTAAACTAAACCTGTTCAGATATATTATGAGATTTGTCATCTATTAGATATCCTGTTTTTAGTTCACCTTGATTAAATGTAACAAAAAAAAACAGATGACTCAAGCCAAAGATCTTTTGATGACATAGTGGTAGCATCCCTACCACTGAATCAGGAAGCCAGAGTTCAAATTCCACATGCTCCAAAGGTGTGGCTGAATGTGCCTGAACAGGTTGAATAAAAATACCTCAATGAAAAACGTTTGGGCTCTTGTGGCACAGTGGTAGCAGTCCTCCCTCTGAGCCAGGAAACTTCAAATCCCAACTGCTGCAGAGATGTACAATAACATCTCTCAACAGGTTGATTAGAAATATCTAGATGATAAATGTTATTGTTAAATTTTAAGAGTTTCTTTTGAGAACTGGAACAAATGGAATCTGTATGCTTTGTTCATAAAAAAAGGAAATTAAAAGCCAATATTATCATGACAACTGGTTAAGTTTAAGATGTAGTGTACAACTATGCCTACTCTCCGACAATGTTAAAAGCTGTCTGGTCTCAGCCTACGCAGAAGTCTAAGTGCCACATCTGACCTCAACATCAATGGGCTATGAAGACAACAGAAAAGTCAGCTACAAGCTTTTGCTCCCAATCTTCATCTGGGGACACCATCCAAGAGGTGCTTATGAGCAAATACTGGGTAGGAACAGGTCATGCCCAACTCAAAACTGCCCAATGGTAGGTCAGAAATTGCCATCTCTACTGACATGATTTGGAGGAGATAGAGTGTGTCTATGGCCCATTAAACTATCTAAACTGAAGGCCAACACCATCAGGACAGAAGAAGGAAATCTTGTTTGTTAATGGGAATTTCTGCAATATGTTGAGCATTTCTAATATCATAAAAGTTACATTCCAGACAGTACTGGGGTCACTAGAGAAACTCCTAGAACAAGACATTAGCCCCAACTATCACTCACACTGAGCTCGCTGATGGATTCAACAGCTAGTGCAAATATTTAACTCAATTTTAAAAAAAGCAGATAAAACATGTGGAATTCAGTATTGCTGCATTAGTTGGGCACAGTGGAGAAAAGTTCAGCACTGTTCAAAAAAGGCATAAAAATGCAATAGATTTCAAGCAGTACTGAGCACAAGGATGTCGCTCCAAATGACATATACATTGATCGAGTGTGCACTGCTGGACAAACACAATGGGTCAGGCAGCATCTGAGGAGCAGGAGAATCGATGTTTCGGGCAAAATCCCGTCATCAGGCTTTTGCCCGAAACATCAAGTCTCCTGGTTCTCGAATACTGCCTGACCGGCTGTGCTTTTCCAACACCACACACTCTCGACTCTGATCTCCAGCATCTACAGTCCACACTTTCATCTACGTACATTGATTGTTCAGAGCTTGAACAGAGGTTTTTATTTGCAATTCTTCAAACTGATTTTAAATAATTTGGGAGATAAATGAAACCCTTGAAACCCAGCCAAAAGAATGCTATCCAGGATTAAATAGAAAGTGTGTAAAGTTCATCAAGGGAAATGGCTGCATCAAATTAGAACACAGTGTACTGTAGAGCACTTCATTATAGAAATTCATCAGCATTGTGCCAGGAGCAAAAATTATAACAAGGAGCAACTGAGATATTGGGACTATTTCCACCGAGACAGAAACGACTGAGGAAAATTTAATAGCAGCTCTTAAAATTGTGAAGGAATTTGACAGTTTAATACGGATGAAGGTATTCCCTCCAGTTGGGATATTAGTAGCAAGGTGCCATCTCTTACCAATGGTCACTAAAAGAGCAAAGAGATGGGTTAATGGAAATTTCTTTGCAGCATTATTAATAATTACTACTTTGTCAAAGAGAGTTCTTGAAGCAAAAATGATTTGATCATTTAAATGTAAAGGCATTAAATATTTGCAGTTGAAAAAGATACAATCATATGGGGAAAGAGGAGGACAGAGGGTTTGATTGGAATATACAAGTGAAGAGTCAATTCAGTCTTAATGGGCTGAACAGCCCTACCCTGATGCAATCATCTTTGGTAAAGTCAGTACCTGGAAAAGCAAAGGTACGTTGACAGTTCAGCACAAGCTGGATTCCAATCAAAGCTTGCCATTGAGGTTTGTCAAGGGAAATAGGTGGCAATGTGGCAGTGCCATAACTCAGCACCACCCCCTTGACTCCTTGCTGTCTACCTTCCTTCCTTCCTACCCATCCACTCCACCCTCCCCTCCGACCTATCACTTCCACCCAACTTTCATCTACCTATCACATTCCCAGCCACCTTTCCCCCACCCAGCCTCACACCCCTTCCCATTTATCTCTAAGCTCTCCGGGCCACAAGCCTCATTCCTGATGAAGGGCTTATGCCTGAAATGTCGGCTCTCCTGCTCCGCCGATGCTGCCTGACTTGTGGTGTTTTTCCAGCACCACACTCTTGGCAATGTGGCAGTGTCACTGAACTAGCAATCTGGAGGCCCAGACAAAGCTTGTGTTGAAAATGCCTTCAAATCCCAGCATGGTAACTGCTGGAATAAAAAAGCAATGAGTGAATCTGGAAGTGAAAGCAATAGTGAGCATGAAACGGCTTTGAAGGTCATAAAATCCTATTCGGTTCACTTATGTCTGAGGGAAGGGAACCAGCCAACCTTACCTGATCTGGCCTGATCATGTGATTGCCATATGCTATGAAATAGTCTATCAAGCCACTCAGTTCATGAGGCAATTAGGGTTGGGTAACAAATACCTTGCTAGTGACCCCCACATCGCAAGAAAGAATAAACAAAACCCTGCAGGAACAGGAACAGGAACAGGAATAGGCCATTCAGCCCACCAAGCCTGTTCTGCAATTCAATAAGACCATGGTTGATCTGTTGCCTAACTCCATAACTCCTTTGGTCCATATCCCTTAATACATTTGCTTAACAAAAAATTGATTATCTCAGACTTAACATTTAGAAGTGCAGCAGGAAGGGCTTCAATTATTTTGAAATGAGTGAGAGGTACCACAATAAAATATCAGAGGGGAGCCGCAAGGTCCTGAGGAAACTGCAGGAGACAAACATTCAAATGAAAATAGTTGAGAATATAAAAAATTAGTTGTTGCGAAAATTAAGTGATGGGTTCAGAGTACACTGGTGTAAGTGCATGGAACAAAGTATAGAAAGGGGAGTGAGCCACAAGCAAAAGTCAATACGTGGGGTTATGATAAGGTGGCAATAACTGAGACCCAGTTCAAACAAGAGAAAGAACAGACACTTAACCCTGGTTGTGAGGTATGCAGGAAAGATAGGGAAGTGAAAAAAAAAGTGTGTTGATAAAGAACAACGAGAAACAAAGAACAGTCTAGCATGCACCCCAAGCCTGCACAGACACATGACACCTTCCTAAAGTAAAAACCTTTTGCATCTACGTGATCTGTATCCCTCTATTCCATGCCTGTTCATGTATCTAAGGCTGGAAATATTGATCAAAGATAACGTTACAGGAGGAGAAAAGGACATGATGTAGCCAAGGATGGAATTTATTCTGTTAGAATTAATGTTGCACTGCAGAGTGTATATTATAGACTACTAAATAGCAGGAAAGAACAGGACCAAAAAGGGGGATAATTTTGTGGAGACTAGAGCATGCTGAGGTATTAAATGACTAATAGTGGATGAAATTTAAGACAGAATAGTATGAACTGATTCATCTTGGTGGGTAATAAAATCTAATTTTAAAAAAAGGAGGCCAGAAACAGAGAGATGGGGATGCTGTTGCTGGTATGAATACAAGTATTTGCTGACTGCAGGATCAATTGAAAAGGTTGTTTAAAAGGCATAAAGGATTAGATTTGAGTAGAAAAGTAAAGATTTTATTCTAAAATGTTATAAAACACTGGATTTATTAAATACAGGTTGGGCACAGCTGAACTATAGTAGAGACAATTACAGGCATCATACTTTAGCAAGATTATCTAAGTCTCAGGGAAACTGCAAAGCAGATTTATGAGAATGATACAGGGGATTTCATTTATGCGGCAATACTAGAAAAATTGGGCTTGCTCTCCTGAGAGAGAGGAAGGTAAAGGGAACATCTGATTGAGATGCTCAAAATTATGAAGTGATTAGCGAGAGAACAAACTGTAAAACTCTTTCCGCTCAAAAGATCAGCAATCATAAAGTGCAGATTTCGGATCAAAGCAACATGATAGGGTAAAGGTTTTACACAGCAAGTGGTTAGGATTAGAGGTGGGCTGCCTGGAAGGGTGGCGGAAACAGACTCAAAACTACCAGAAGGGAATTGAAAAGGAAAAGTTTTCAGGACAATTGAGATTAAACTGACAGCTCAAAGAGTTGGCATGGACACATTGGAAGGAATGGCCTCATACTGTGCTGCAACATTCTATGATCCGAAGTGCTTCATAACCAGTTCCAATACTGAACAACCCAGATGGCTTCCTTCTTCAAAACCACAATATCCCCCCAGATGTGGTCGCCGATGCCCTCCACCACATCTCCTCCACTTCCCGCTCCTCCGCCCATGAGCCCTGCCCCTCCAATCGCCACCAGGACTGAACCCCACTGGTCCTCACCTACCACCCCACCAACCTCCAGATACATCGTATCATCCATCGTCACTTCCGCCACTGCCAAACAGACCCCACCACCACCAGGGATATATTTCCCTCCCCTCCCCTATCAGCGTTCCGAAAAGACCACTCCCTCTGT
>NC_057735.1:12217655-12273606 GCF_004010195.1 Chiloscyllium plagiosum
GCCTACTTGCGGAACGTTTCAGAGAACACCTCTGGGACACCCGGACCAACCAACCCAACCACCCCGTGGCTCAACACTTCAACTCCCCTTCCCACTCCACCAAGGACATGCAGGTCCTTGGACTCCTCCATCGCCAGACCATAACAGCATGACGGCTGGAGGAAGAGCGCCTCATCTTCCACCTAGGAACCCTCCAACCACAAGGGATGAACTCAGATTTCTCCAGTTTCCTCATTTCCCCTCCCCTCACCTTGTCTCAGTTCCAACCCTCGAACTCAGCACCACCTTCCTAACCTGCAATCTTCTTCCTGACGTCTCCACCCCCACTCCGGCTTATCACCCTCACCTCAACCTCCTTCCACCTATCGCATTTCCAAAGCCCCTCCCCCAAGTCCCTCCTCCCTACCTTTTATCTTAGCCTGCTTGGCATACTTTCCTCATTCCTGAAGAAGGTCTCATGCCCGAAACGTCAATTCTCCTGCTCCTTGGATGCTGCCTGACCTGCTGCGCTTTTCCAGCAACACATTTTCAGCTCATTCTACGATCTGATACAAGCTTCAGGAGTGGATTATCCTTCTTGGTTTATACTTGGCCAATATTTATCCGTCAACCAACATCTTCCAAAGAGATTATCTAGCTATAAGCTAGGGGTGGCACAGTGGCTCAGTGGTTAGCACTTCTGCCTCACAGCACTAGGGTCCCAAGTTCGATTCCAGCCTCAGGCGACTATCTGTGTGGAGTTTTCACATTCTCCTTGTGTCTGCGTGGGTTTCCTCCCACAGTCCAAAAATGTGCAGGTCAGGTGAATTGGCCATGCTAAATTGCCCATAGTCTTAGGTGCATTAATCAGAGGGAAATGGGTCTGGGTGGGTTACTCTTCGGAGGGTCGGTGTGGACTGGTTGGGCCGAAGGGCCTCTTTCCACACTGTAGGGAATCTAATCTAACCTAATCATATTGCTGTTTGGGGGAGCTGTGATATTTTCTAAGTCACACTAGTGACTACACAACAAAAGTGCTTCTGTGGCTGTAAAGTGCTTTGACACGGTCAGAGCTAAATCACAGGTTCTATATAAATGAAAGTTTTGCTCTCTGTCTTTCCCTTCCCTGTCGAAGCAGTGATTCTGATCGGCATGAATCCACCAATGACAGTGGTGTTTCAATACTATTCTTGGTGTGCAAGTCCATGTGATTGTTAAAGGGTTGTTGGACCTAAGCACTGGATAGAAGGACAGACTAGAAGATGATCACAATCAAACTCATGCTGTCCTTCCAACCTGTCTGCCCTTCTCAGTGATCGGGTGTGGGAACAGTGGTTGATTAATCTGCCCTTCTCCCCACACTGAATCCTTTGACAAAAGTCCCACTGCTGCCCTCAGCAAGGTTGGCTAACCACCAGCCACAGCCCAAATCAAATCCAACCCCATCTGACAGTGCCTGACAAACCCATAATGTCTACTATCAAGAGAAGGCAGCAGCTACATGGGAACACCACCTTCTGCAAGTTCACGTCCAAGCCACACAGCATCCTGACTTGGAAATATTTTGCCATTCTTTCACCGTCGCTGGGTGAAAATCCAGTAACTGCCTCCCTACCAGCACAGTGGATGGTGTATCTACATCACATGGGCTGCAATGATTCAAGAGAAGCAGCTCCCCACCAGCACCTTCTTAAGGTTGGTGGGTGAACAGTGAATGCTGGCTGAGTGCACATCAACAACATATCACTGACAATTATTTTATTTGTCACAAAACAGAGGTGGAACCGAGGATGCCCCCTTGGTATTCTGTAATACACTCAGTTGACCAACCTTGCATCAACAGATTGCATTCTGAATGCATTTTGTTACGACCACTTTAAAGTCTTCACCCTGGGATACAATGTCTCCACGGACTATTCTATTGTAATTAAGTTGCTGAAGAAACCTATAAAACAGCTCACTGAGCAGCATCGGCCTCTTAGGTTTCAGAATCCTGAAATCTCTTGCCATGAAGCAAAGCAGCCAACAGCCTACAAAACATGATGAAGCAGACGGTCTCATGTATGGAAGGACATCAGCAGCTTCTTATCCAAGGCATAATGGTCTCAGATTCACTGTACTGAGAATTCTCAGTAAGGCTGCTCAGCTGGCTAAGAGACTCACGGAATAATCCCCATCTTTTCTCATTCCACACACTTTTTTTTAACAAATAGAAAAAAACATAAAGTTTTGCATCACATTCACTCGCCACACCTAAACTGCTGCAGCCAAAAACAACTTAAAGATGGAGGGAGGAGAATAGGGTGGGGGGGAAAGAGGTGCCGTAGAATCAACACGGGTTAAAAGGACATTTACGCCGTATCATGAATGCTATCTCGACATCAATATCTGTAAATCTATGGAGAATCTATGCAAACACCGGCAGCACAAGTCAGCCATTGCAACTGATGCACGCGAATCCATACTCCCTCAACTCTGCCTTACTCATTTAGCTTTTGTATTCAAAGGCGAATGTAACGTCACGTTAAAAACACAGTGCAAGCCCCTCTCCAACTGGTATCCTTTTAGGCATCACCACTTGCCGCTCGAACATCAATTGCTTTTTTAAAAAAAAAGAAAGAAAAATCAGTCCCCAAACCTTGGAAGAGAAAGTTTCAGAGAAAGTTCAGGCAGAAGAAACGCTTGAAACCCCCTTGTTAGAAGGTATTTACTTTGAAATCGATGAACAGAAGTGGGCTGAGAAAAAATTGCAACAAGCAGAAATAGATACCTTGGGAAAGGGGAAGGGGGGGGGGAGGTGGAAGAGAGAGGAGGAAGAAACAGATTTGAAACTTCACTCACGGCGCTGCCTGCCTGCGCCCCAATGCGGAATCACCCTCACATGGACTGGCTGCTGTCCGTGGAGTGGTTTTGTTTTGAGCGAGTCGCCGCTCCAGAGAGAGACTGACTCCTGGTTAAAATGTAACCAGTCAGCGGAGGCCCGAGCCTGCGCACTGAGGGCGGAAGGAAGAAGAAAATTGACAAGAGGGTTTTGGAGTTGGGAACGTGTGTGTCTGCCAGGCACTGACCGTGCTCCTGCAGGCATACAGGCTTTGGGGAGGGGTGCCTTGGCTGCAAGGGGGGAGAGCTGCAGGGCAAACTTTACCTTTTTTTTTAAGAGGGGGGGGAGGAAGTGGTTTAAGGAAAAGGGGTTGCTTTTGACAGAGGTTTAAGTCAAACACCAGCCAGATCCAAGAGATGATTTTTCTGGATGAAAAAATATAGAAGCTGCCTTACAGCAGCAAAGTTCCCGTCAGCGGGGCAATATTCACCAAAGGTTAGCTTTTACCGGTTTGCGGGGGTGGGTTGAGTCCACAGGGTTTCGCATCGCTCCCCACCCCACCTTTGGGCAGTTTTACATGCAGAGCTGAGCAAAAGGGATTTCAGTGAGGTTGGGTGAGCAACGGGGACCCATTGGACTTTTGCCAGTGTCCGCAGCCTCACCCCACACTTAAGGTGGCCTGCCAAGTTTGCTGATTTCTCTCTCTCTCTCTCTCTCGATCTCCAGTTTTTGAAAAGGGATTGCGTTGAAAAATGGCTCTTAAGAAAAGAACACAAACCCAGCGAGTTAGTGAACTGCGTTGCAGGAAGGGGCGATGGAAATGGATCCGGTGACAACTTTTGATAGAGAGTGGGACAAATACTTACAGAGAAAACCTGGGAGCGGGGAGTTCTGGTTAAGTAAGGGAATCTGGAAATCTACCTCCACCAAGATGTTGTTGAGACTGGGTCAGTTTAGAACTGCGAGACATTGCTGGCGAAGCTCACCAGGTCTGGCAGCATCTGTGGAGAAACACAGTCAGGGTTTTGGGTCCCAATGACCTGCAGAGTTTCTCCAGAAATTTCTGTTCCCGATGCTCGGCGTGTGCAGCCCCTTGTTTCTTTTTTTTTAAATCGAGAATAACATCTTCGTTAGGGAGGGTTTATGATGAAATCCCTACAGTGTGGAAAGCAGGCCATTCGGCCCATCGAGTTCACACCGACCCTCCAAACGAGCAACCCACCCAGACCCATTCATTTACCCTTTCACCTTACACTACAGACAATTTAGCATGGCCAATTCACCTGACCTGCATATCTTTGGACTGTGGTAGGAAACCAGAGCATCTGGAGGGAACCCACGCAGACACGGGGAGAACGTGCAAACTCCACACAGACAGTTGCCTGAGGTGGGAATTGAACCCCGGTCTCTGGCACTGTGAGGCAGCAGTGCTAACCACTGTGCCACCATGCCACCCACGGCTAATCCATGGCCTCATTCCTGATGAAGGGCTCCAGACCGAAGCGTCAATCTTCCTGCTCCTGGGATGCTGCCTGACCGGCTGTGCTTTTCCAGCAACACACTCTCAACTCTGATCTCCAGCATCTGCAGACCTCACTGTCTCCATGGCAAATCCAGCCAACCTTCTCATACCTGGACACTATGAGCAATTTAGCATGGCCATTCCACCTAGCCTGCTCATTTTTGGACTGGGCACTCAGCAGAAACCCACGCAGACACGGGGAGAACACATGCATCCTCCACATAGAGGGTCTCCCAAGGGTGGAACCAGTGTGAACCACTGAGCCACAAGATGACTGGAAAGGACCTGCAGATAAATTCATGAAATGGTGCTTCAGAGGCTGAATGGTCTACTCCTGTCCAAAGTGGCGCTAAGTGGGGTCACGAGATATAATTTTGGGGTCACCAGTGCTGAGGCGAGAATGGCTGCCAATGGTGTGGACCAAGTTATAACAGCTGGGCACACACTCCGACAGGCCCTCACTCCCCAGTTCTCACTGAGGTGTCACATCAATTTTCCAGCCATGAAATGGAGTTATGGGCGGAAAGCACTGGTCTAAGAGCAGGGAATGATTGCAATAACAATTCAAAGAACCAGCCATGTGGGATGGGTGGGGTGATTGCACAAGGCAATGGGGAATGGTGTACTTCACTCAGACCCAAACCTCTCAAATAAAATCTAAGACTTAAGTCATCCTTACTTTGGTCTAAAATCAGGATTCTCCAGATGCTCTTGGGATATGGGCACCATGGCTGGGCCAGCATCCCTGGAGAAGATCGTAGTGAGCATGCATCTTGAATTGTGCCAGTCCATGTGCTGTAGGTAGACCCACAATGCTTCTGCCAAATCCAAAGGCTGCATGTTCGCAATCTAAAGCACAAATTGTGAACAGCTATTCCAGTGCAGTACTCGGAGATTTCTAAATCAGCAGCAGTGCAGCTCTGTGTACCTGAATTGCTGCATTTTTCAACATAACAACAATAATTGTAGTTTAAAAGATTGACTGGCAGTGCCTTATGAGGACTGGCAGTGTCATCATAATTAGATGTGAAGGAAGTACCATTTTTTGATACTTCAAATAACACTATAAATATATAAATGTCCATTTTCACTTTCATATCTTATAGAATTGTAGGACAGGGGATATAGGGCCATAACCAAGCTTTCTCTCCCTTTACCATCTTTGGTGTTCTAGAGTTACTATTGTGACTTATGCCGTGATATAGGGAAACAGCCCTTCAGTCTAACTCATCTATGCCAACCAGATATCCTCGATCATGCTAGTTCTATCTGCCAGCATTTGCCCCATATTCCCCAACCCTTCCTATTCATATACCCATCCAGATATCTTTAAAACATTGTAATTGTACCAGCCTCACCACTTGCTCCAACAGCTCATTCCATACACACACCATCCTCTGCGTGAATCAATTGTCCATTAGCTCCCTTTTAAGTATTTCCCCTCTCACTTTAAACCAAGCCCTCTTCTTTTGGACCCCTCTACCCTGGGGAAAAGACTTTGGCTGTTCACCCTGTCCACGTCCCTCATGATTTTATAAACTTTTAAAAGGTCACCCCACAACAACCGATAACTATAGGACAAATTAGCCAGGTCTATAATTAACAATGACAGTGTAGGGATGAAACCATGGTATTAGCTGCACCACATAATAATCTGGCTAACTGACACCTTATAACCATCTTTGTGCCTGTCAGTGAGCGATTGGTCTAATTTCACAGAAGGGTACTGCATGATCTCACTACCCACACAATAAGGGGAGATAGACACTCACCAGTGGTCTATTGGACACTCAGCCAGGATTCACAGCCAGTTCCCACTTACAGGACTGACTGGAATAGATTCACCACCTTCTGACTCGGAGACTGGAATGTTAGCAATAAGTCAAAAGGCTCACTCCCCAATAAAGCTGGTGATTTTGACAGCTTTACAGATTTGGATTTCCGTGACTAATGCTGCGGAACCAGGCATTTCTTTTATGGGTCTGCTTACATTTCCAGGGTGAGTTCTGTGCATTTCAATGTCAGTTTCATAATGTAACCAGGTACACGTGCAGAACCAGGTCTGTATTCATCACTCAGATTGCCCCACCCAGCTAGTTTCCACTATATCATTAGGCCTGTACTCTGTTGATTATTTTGCTGATTTTTAATTTTCCTCTTTGCTATAAAGTGAAATGCATTGTAGTGCTGCAATAGCTGCTGTATTTGGAACTCAGCTGTAGCTGGAGGACAGCAGGAGCACTTTCAGGAGGAGCTCAAAGCATCCCTGAAGTGATCAACCATCCCCTTCAACTCATGGGAGAACCTGAGCCTGTGATCGATCAAAATGACGAAGGTTTATTTGAGAAGGCATCAAACACATCAAGAGACTTCACTGAGAAAGCTGCAGAGCTAAAGTCAAAATATCAGAGGGAGCACACAAATCTCCAAAAAAGGTCACCCTCCCAAACTTCCAGAACCATCCGACGTACGTGTTGCAGTCTGCAGATGACATCAGCTATCTCAGAACACATCAAAGCAGAGTAGAAGCAAGGAATCCTCAGTGCTGAGGTACTGCCTAAGGAGAAAAAGGAAGTGCTGCTACATCACCAGCCTCCATCAACAGGTATTCAGAATGAATCAAAATCAAGAGCAGACCTATGTCACTCAAGGAACTCATGATCCTTGAAGATCATGGATCTCCAAGTGCAGCATTCTGGGACCCAGGCACCACAAAGTAAAAATGTCCTTGCAAGTAGCAACTCAGCCACAAAACTTCATTGTCTCTTCTGTTTGGAATATAAATTAGAAGCTTGGGGAATATGAGACTTACTGGTTGTAACCCTGCACAATAACTCTGACGTTCTGTTCAGTCAGCAGCTGCCACAGTGAAATTCATGAGACTGTGTCCTGTTAAAGTCATTTCTCTTAAGGTCATTGCCAGTTTGTTACAATACCTTTCTGAAATTTATAAGATCCTGAAACTGTGCTATACAGTCAGTTCTGATATAACGCAATAGTTCTCACCTTATACAAAGATCGCATAATAGGTATGCCATTTAAACTAATGGGACCAGAACCATTTTATAGCCAATACCGGTAAGAAAAGTTCCATTCTACAAATAATGGCTTAAATTCTTCAATTGCATTCAGGCCGATTCATGTTGAAGAAGCACGCATTATAGCAGAACCGACTGTATTCACATGCATTATGTATATATTTGTAATTAGAATATTTCCTTCCATACTTATCTTACAACAGAATAAGACATTAAACCACATATGGAGGATAAGGAAGACTGAGTTTGTGCCATAAAGAGCATAAATGGAGAGAAAAGATTATTTGAGTGAGGACTTTTGAAACAATTTAAAACTGCACAAATTTCACTGCAACTAACTACAGCAGAAGCCTTTTATATTACAGAAACACACTACATTATCCATGTAGCCCACAGTTAGTGTAACAAAGAGTAATGTGTTATCCTTGAGCCTTTCAATAATCTTGAGAATGCAAGAAAATGTGGTTACTCAAATGACAGGAGTACTTTCATTCCTTATGTTTCCTTCTTGTAAACTAAAAAATTCCTGATGGTAATATATCGTGAAAGTGAAATGATGCAGTGAGTCATACTGCTCGTGTCCCAGAATCCATAATTCATAACTGACTGCACTCTAAAGGTATCCACACATCGTAAAACACTTTGGGATTTCCTGAAAATGTGATAAAGCACGACATAAATCTTTCTCTCCCCTGCAGTCGATGACAAATCCAAAGACAAAGCTGACCACTTTTGCTGTTCACAATTCACTTCCAAATATAATCCATTCATAAAGAAAATAGGATCAGCGTGGTGCAAGAAAGTGCTCAAGTTTGCTAATAAGATATAAATATTCCAGAACACTGAAATGTTACTTTTTGTCTGAATTGCTACAATTCTTTCTTAAACTTTAGCTATATTGGAGAGACCTCTACATTCAGGGAAGAATACTAGCAAAATTGTCAGGACAATTCCCTGCCCTGAAGCTCCTTCTCCATAATGCAGTCCTTGGAGACATGGGATGAGTTACTCCCACTCAAGAGTTATGGATCCTGTAGTCCAAAACTTGATCCACACTACTGCCATAGTTGGGGCAAAGATGTCAGGACAATTCCCTACTTTGAGTAATGAGTTAGTTTTTATATAAAGAACGACCTCAATTATCCGAATGAGACGTGCGAGGAGTATTTTGCTTGGATAACTGATTGTTTGGATAATGGACAAAGTTTTTCGGAACCTTGAGATCTTGTTCGGATAATCCGAAATTTGGATAATTGATGTTCAGATAACCGAGTTTGTTCTGTATAGAATAGATAAATGGGGTCTTTGTGTGCAGGATCAGGTAGCTAGCTCACCGATTGGACCAGGCTGCATCTCAGGGCTGTTCATGCCCTCTCTTAGTGTTCACTCACTTAGTGCCTACCTGCATTTCACAGTTTTCATACCTTGCCTTGCTGTGTCATGTTAGTTAATGCACTGACACTTCAGCCAGAGTTAAAAGGCTCTCAGCACTGCCGTATTGACATGGCTCTTTGGTGCAGCTCGCTACCAGAGTTCAGCCTGTCCCACTATATGGAGAAAAGTGCTCACCTGCTGGTATGCTCACACTTCTGAGACTAAGAAATGCTTTTGCTCCTTCTGTTCCCAATGTAAGTCATTTCCAGGGTCCCGGGCCCAGCTGCTGCTGGCAAGTGGCTGTCTTATGAAGAAATTGAACTTAAAAATCACACAACACCAGGTTATAGTCCAACAGGTTTAATTGAAAGCACATTAGCTTTCAGAGCGACGCTCCTTCATCAGGTGATAGTGGAGGGCTCAATCCTAACACAGAATTTATAGCAAAAATTTACAGTGTGATGTAACTGAAATTATACATTGAAAAATTGATTGTCTGTTAAGTCTTTCATCTGTTAGAATACAGTGATAGTTTCACTTCTTTCATGTGTAAATCACAAACCTTTTTTTAAAAAAGTTGCATTCTCGGGTTAGCTGTTAACAATGGTGCTAGCTAGACAATATACGGAAGGTGTTGGCCCCCTGTGTTCTGGGTCTATGCCATGATGTTTAGATTGATTCTAATCTAAAAAGTGAGATAACGGAGTTTTACATGAATTCATGCAGTTTTTGAGCAAAGTACAATGTAACCCTGCAAGTACATATTCACCCCACAAAATGTATATGTACATGTGGGTCTTTGTCTGTGTGTGTTGGGGATTGTGGGCTTATGTCCAGGACATGGTGACAGAAATATGCAAGAGCGGGAGCTGAGGACTGCAGGAGTGGGAGGCCATCCTCACTCTGTGGTTGTGGAGGGGACAACCACTTTGAATCTATGTAATACTTGCACTTTCCAGAGAGTGATGGGTGACCTCTGTGGGGTCACTCGGTTGTGCACCCTCAAATACATCAGGAGGGTGACCGATGCCATTGGTGCAGGATCACACCAGTTCATTTTGTTTCCCCATGACGATGTCAGTCCTGCAGCCCAGGCAAACATAGCTGGCTTTCCCCAGAAGCAGGATAGCATTGACTGCCCAATATGGCACTGAGAGGGCAATATCAGAATTCATCCACAAAGGAGTCCTGTTCCATTAATGTTCAGGTGATCGCTATTACTACTTACTCGAAGAGTGTGCCCACTATCCTGCCAGCTGCCAAAATGTCTACTATGTGTATTCTAAGAACCTGTTGCATTTGTGGGGGCAAGTGCCCTGCAAGGCTGCTTACTGGGCAGCAAGCTATACCCTCTGTAAACATGGCTCATGACACCATTGCCCAACCCCGTCATTGATGCAGAGCACAGTTACAACGCTTTATGTGCTTCACTCAGGACCTTATGGAGCAGGCAATGGGGCTGCTGAAGATACAGTTCCACTGCCTGGAGAGGTCCAAGGGTTTGGGGGCATGGGTATTCCATTATAGTCCTGGTGTGCTGCACTCTGAAACATTGAAGCAAGCAAGGAGGCAATGTGCTGGTGCTGAGCAACAGGGGAAATGTGAGCTGTCCTCCAAGGTGGAGGATGAGGGAGTTCTCCTTGTGTATTACAGAGCTCAGCGATGGTGGATCCTGCAAGTCAAACATAACCTGATTGATACCTGGTTCCAGAGAATGAGAGCCAGATGGAGTAGATCATCGTGGAATATTATATAGTGGTTAGCAGTCATGCCAGCATTTAGTTTGCATTGCATGTGGGAACTGTAAACTCTGATGGCATTGATTGTGCTCCCTTTTGATGGCTGTCAATAAAACCTCCTGTTTGCACTTGCCCAATTATTTCCCAGTGTGTGATATTTTCCCTATTGGCTGTAGATGCCTTGAATACAGAATAGCAGTGACTCAGAGAGAGTGTGCAAACGGGATTAACTACGAGCAGGTAGTCCATATTTATTCAGAGATATGGGCATCTCTGGCTGGCCCTGCACATCTCTAATTGTCCAGAGGTCGGTTAAGAGTCATAGAGTCATAGAAATGTACAGCACAGAAACAGACACTTCAGACCAACTTGTCCATGCTGACCAGCTATCCTAACCTAATCTAGTCCCATTTGCCAGCACTTGGCCCATATCCCTTCAAACCCTTCCAATTCATATACCCATCCAGATGCATTTTAAATGTTGCAATTGTACTAGCCTCCATTAGTCCTTCTGGAAGCTCATTCATTACATGCACCTTAGGTCCCTTTTACATCTTCCCCCTCTCACCCCACACCTATGCCCTCGAGTTCTGGACAACCCCATCCCAGGAAAAAAACTTTGTCTATTTACCCAATCCATGCATCTCATGGTTTTATAAACCTCTATAAGGTCACCCCTCAGCTTCCAATGCTCTGGGAAAACAGCCTCAGCTCATTCAGCCTCTCCCTATAGCTCAAATCCTCCAACCCTGGCAACATCCTTGCAAATCTTTTCAGAACCTTTTCAAGTTTCACAACATCATTCTGATAAGAAGGAGACCAGAAGTGCATGTAATATTCCAAAAGTGACCTAGCCAACATCCTGTACAGCCACAACATGATTTACCAACTCCAATGCTCAATACTCTGGCCAATAAAGCATAACAAGTGCCTTCTTCACTATCCTATTGACCTGCAACTCTACTTTCAAGGACTTGCACTCCAAGGTTTCTTTGCTCAGCAACATTCCCAAGGACCTTATCATTAAGTGTATAAGTCCTGCTAAGGTTTGCTTTTTCAAAATGCACTACCTCACATTTATCTAAATTAAACTCCATCTGTCACTCCTCAGCCCATTGGCCCATCTGATCAACACCTCTATGGGCCTGGAGTCACAGGAGAGCCAGACCAGGTAAGGACAGCTTTGGACATGAGGGATGACGCAGGGTAGTTGATGAGACGATTTTGGTAAGAGGCAGCAAGAAATCCCATTGGGCCTTGCTGTGAGAATCCCTCTAAAAACTTCACTGCAACTTGCACTTAAGCCAAAAACAAAAGCAAGATTCAGCCCATAGAATGTCAACAGAAAAGTGTATAAGTGGGGAAATTGTGCCAATTTGACAGGTGAAGAACGATTCTGAGGTGTATCAAAATGTCTACTGCAGCTGCAAAACATATGGAGCCTTTTGTCAGAAAGTCTTTATTAGACCCCTCATTTGGCTAAATAAAGCGCATGGCACGAATCAACATACAAATGATTATGGTCCAAATGGACAAGAAAATAACATAATGTTCACAACAGGAAATGAGGCAGAGCTGTGATCATCCTGGTACTTTTCATTAAAAGGAAACAAACCTGACTGATGAAGAGTCATCCAGACTCAAAAGGTTAGCTTGCTTTCTCTCCACAGATGCTGCCTGACGCGTTGCAAACTTCTGCATTTGTTGTTTTCAGTTTTGACAACTTCTGGTCTTGAAGAAGTGTCTCTGGACTTGAAATGTTAACTCTGCTCTCTCTCTCTGTCTCTCTCTCTCTCTCTCTCTCTCTCCACAGATGCTGCCAGCCCTGCTGTGATTTTCCAGCAATTTTTTTGTTTTTGTTTTTAACTTCAAATTTTGGCCTTACGTCTGCAATTCAGTCTCAATGATCCTCAGTTTTAATCATTTATCTCTCCTCTCCAGCTCGGTATGAATATCAGTACAAAGATACCCAGGTATAATGCTTGGCTACCTCTCTTGACTATTGCCCCTTTTCCTCGTCTGGGTTTTGTGCATTCACCCCATTCAATTTCCCTGCCATTGCTCAGTTTCTGTGTGTCACATTCATTCTCTTTCCTCCAGTCAGCACAACTCATCATGTTTGGACTCAGGGAATTCCTGTATTACTGAAGGTATCCTCATAATGAAAGCTACCCTCCCCTCCCAGTAAGGTATCACAATTATTGACGTAGAGTCTAAAACATCCCCTGCAATCTGACAATTGACTTCGGTTCACTGGGCAGAATCCAAGAAAGAAAAAGGGAGAAATGTTTGGAATATTCATTATAGTTTTTATGCCTTGTTTGTAATGATACATTTTCTCTGGCCTTTGTCCATTTTCCTGATTGCAAACCAAATAATCTTTAAATTGCTTCAATCACTCAATCATTAAATTGAATGAGTGAGTTTCCTGCTTTCAAAACAACAGAGGCCAATCCTTTTCTAAGCCTTTTAAACATTTTACATAAACAATGTCAAATATTCCTTCTCAAATAAAAGCAAATGATCCTGGTCTATGAATATTTTGGATTAGGAATGATGGATTACAGAACAGAATGAGCCACAGGACCCTGAGTTTTGGTTACTTTCCCAAAGTAGTGTGTTTCTTCATTTGGTAAAGTTTTCCAGAATCAATTAAGTCATTTTTATGTGACACAAATATAATGTAGCAGCCACATAGCATCAGTTGCTGCCCTAACTTCCTTTCAGTGGGAACTACAGGAGACTGGCAATCACGAGCATCTTTGAAATGTGTGTCCGTGAATTTTTGTTGAGCTCAGTACTTTCTGAAAACAGAGAGATATATTTGTAATATTGGTCCCTGTATTGTACAGGAGAGATCACTTTCTCTATGGTACCTGGAACTAACATCCAAACAGGCGGAGAGAAGCACAGAGGAATAAAATAAGCATTATATACAAAAATATCTTAATATAGACAAATTCTGTGTTTAGAATGCTGCTGTGTTAATATAAAGTAAGAACTTACATTTATGTAGTGCCTTATTACATCCCAGAGTGAATCACAGCATACTTTTTGAAATGCCACTATTGTCCTATAGATAAAATGCAGCACTCCATTTGCATGCAACTCGATTGTATAAACTGTAACAAACAAGTGACATGTTAATCTGTTTCCACGGTGTTAGCAGAGAGAATTCTGCCCTTCCTGGAATTGTGCCGGGAATCATCTGCATCCACTGGAACAGGCTAGACTGGGCCTCACTTTAACATTTCATCCAAAAGACGGCATCCCGAACAAAGCAACAACCCCTCAGAGCTGAAGTGTCAGCTTAGAATATGCGGCTAAATCCTAGAGTGGAACTTGAACCCGTGACCTTCTGTCTGAGCAGTAGAAGTCCTCTGAGTGAGTCATACTGACATTTGCAATATTCTAAGAGGAGGGGAGTTACTCTCTGAAATGTTAAAAGCCTTAAAATCAGTTAGGTTTTGATCATCTTTTTTTAACTCATCTACCGTAGTTTTGTGCCCATAACATTTTATGTTTTCCTTCATAGAAGATTTTGCAATAATATTTCTGTATTAAAATAAAAATTGTTGGTGAGTGATGATAATAGTTAATGAAAGGATGATAAAACATTCCAATACAAGTCCTTAAGACTATAAGATATAGGAGCAAAATTAGGCTATTTGGCCCATTGAGTCTGCTCCACCATTCAATTGTGCTGATATGTTTTCTAACCCCATTCTCCTACTTTCTCCCATAACCTTTGATCCCCTTACTAATCCAAAACTGCTATGCAGGTATCACTGTCTTTAAAACACTCAATGACTTGGACTCCACAGCCCCCTGCAGTAATGAGTTCCACAGATTCACCACTCTCTGGCTATAGAAATTCCTCCACATCTCAGTGTGTCAATCTGTGTCAGTTGGTTAAGAAAATGAACATTATGACAAGAAGGGAAATCTACGTTGCCTCAGGCAGGAACTAAATTGTGCTTCACTGGGGACAATGTCTGAAGCCAGTTCGGCAATTTAAATTTCAAAAATGAAAGAAAGTTATTCTGACTCAAATGTTGAGATGGATTCAGCTGACCATTTTGCACTATCATCTCCAGGAAAGACACCCCACTTGCCAAGTTGTTTTAATTCATTCATGCCATTCACTACAGGGGAGGCAGTGTTGTTGTGGTAATGTCGCTGGAAGTAATTCAGAAACCCAGGTGAACACTATAAGGATAAGGGTTCAAATCTCACCATGACAAATGATGAAATTTGAATTTAATTAAAAAAATTGAAATTAAAAGCTATCCTAATAGTAAACATGTAACCACTGTCAATTGTTGAATAGATATAATGCCTTTTAGGAAAAGAAATCTGTCATTCTTGCCTGGTCTAGCCTACGTGACCTCATATCCATGCCAATGTGGTTGATCTTAACTGGGCAATGTTTAATAAGCAATAAATGCTGGTCTGGCAAGTAATGGCTACAACCCATGAACAAATTAAACAAAAACTCTTTGTGGAATTTTGGAAACAGTTTGAAGGTTAAGAATGAGTTAACTTCCTAATCCTATGATTGGATATTGTCTTGTAAATGAGGTGCATATATTGTATCTCCAAGAATAAAGTTTAAATCCACTTGGAATTATTTGAAACTCAATTTTGTATTGTTTATTTTTCTTGGAGACCTCTAATACATTTCTCCAATGATTTAATTTCAATTTGGTTGAATATGAGCAGGGAATTGTTGGCATCATGAAATGTTCTGTCACTTCCATCAGTTTCAAGTGACCTATTGACAGTAGTCCTACTGATGAGATGATGTACAGCACTTTTTAAACTGTCAGTCAATAAAGCACATAAGACAGCAGGAGCCTTAAATATAACACAACCTTATATCAAATCTGATGTAAGTGTTTCACTAGTTTCCAAATTGTAATTTAAACACTGGTTAATAATATGCTGGTTGACATCTTTCTGTGCTTTAAAATTCTCTGGTTTCAATGAACTGAACTCATGCAAATGAAAAAGAAACACTTGCATTAATATAGTACCTATCATGACCACTGGACATATCAAAGCACATTACAGCAAGTTAAGAAATTTTGAAATGTGGTCATTAATGTAGAACACTCAAATGTGTTATGATCTTATGAGGGATCAATAACTTTTAAAAAGAGAAATCGATTTCCTAGCTACCAATGAAAAGAATCACAGGACAAGATTTTATGTTTTAAGACTTTCATTGTATCAAACAAAATAAAATCAACATAGACTAAACACTTCTTAAGAGGTAACACACCAAACTGTTCTGTTCTGAAGAAGGGTCACTGGACCCAAAACACTGACTCTGCTTTCTCTCCGCAGATGCTGCCAGACTGGTTTTTCCCAGCAATTTCTGTTTTTGGTTGAGATTTCCAGCATCAACAGTTCTTTGTGCTTTGTCCTTTAGCTGCCTACCTTATTTTCTCTCGGATTCTGGGCTTTGTCTCAATCTATCTGCTCACTTTTTCCCAACATCCCAAACCCCTCCCACATCAACAGCATAAATACCACCTTGTCCTAGTTGCTATCAGTTCTGAAGAATAGTCACAGGAGTTCAAATGTTGATTCTGTTTTCTCTCCACTGATGCTCCCAGACCTGCTGTGTTTCTCCAGCAATTTCTGTTTGTTTCTAGTCTGGTGATTTTTGTTTCTGTCAACTCCTCAAGTTACTACTCTTTAAACAGAGAAGCAGTTCTTACCACCATCTGCTTGGAAGCTAATACAAAAATACATTTTTCCCTCCACATTTCACAGCAATGGCTGTTTCTGTCTGTGTTTCTATACCTCTGTGTCTGTATATCACTGCATGCAGCAAACCAGCTATCCCTGTTTTGTGTTTAGGTATAAAACCTGTACCTTAATTTTGAAAGTTTTATGTTACAGATCATGTGTGCCTTTCTATGAGCAGTATTATTCAGGGCACTATTTCATCTTAAAATAAAGTTTAATTTGAAAAGTATAACTATCTTACAAAGTCTTGAGTTTGGAGCAACTGCTATGCTTATGTGATGGAAACTGCCCCATTGATGAGCACAGTATAGTGATTCCTATAGCACCGGGACCCTGAGGGAATAGGATTTTGCTGCTCCTCTGATGCTGCCTGAACTGCTGTGCTCTTCCAGCACCACTAATCCAGAATCTGGTTTCCAGCATCTGCAGTCATTGTTTTTACCTACCCTGAGGTAATATTCCAGAAGCACTTTTTGAAGTTGTTCACTGTTACAAAAATTCTGTATAAATAATGGAAACTGTTTAAAGAGCTAAAAGAAAAGCATTTCATATATTTACTGTAGAAGATGCAGGCTTAAAGTTTATTTTAAATTTCTTTATGTTTCTTGTAATTATTATTAAAAGGTAAGATCGCAAGTTAGTAAATTTTATACTTTCAGTTTGTGGAAAGGAATTGAAATATATTTTTAATCATGTCAAAAAATGGTTAATGTCATCTTCAAAGGGATAATTGTAAAGCATTCATAATGTGATAAAAAACAGTTGCAAAATTTATACACAACAGACTTTCCTGGTTTGATCTTATTGTACTTTTATCTTGACTTTAATTGTGTCTGTTTCAAATGTTAGTCACAATATGTCACAAGCAGAAATGGAATTGGTTCTTACCAATTTTGATAGATGCACCATAGTATGGCAACTGCTCTGCCCACGACCACAAGAAATTACAGAGAGTTGTGGACACAGCCCAGTCCATCACAAAAAGCAATCTTCCTTCTATTGACTCTGTCTATACTTCCCGCTGCCTTGGGAAAACAGCCAACATAATCAAAGACCCCTCCCAACCTAGTTATATTCTCTTCCACCCTCTTCCATTGGGTAAAAGATACAAAAGTTTGAAAATAGGTGCCAACAGATTCAAGAACAGCTTCTTCCTCTGCATCATTGGTCTTATGAACTGACGTCTCATATATTAAGTGTTGATTGTTCTCTGTAGCTGTAACACTATATTCTGTGTTCTGTTCTATTACCCTGATGTGCTAATGTAAAGTATGATTTGTCTGGTTAGCATGCAAAACACTACTTTTCCCTGTATCTTGGTACATGTGGCAATAATAAATTAAATTAAATAAAAAAAACTCAACAAATTGATGACAAATTTGCGTACGAGCTTTCACCCACCACTCTTCCTTTATACCTTTCAAAATATCTTTCTATTATCCTTCCTCCATCATGCACTTACCTCTCTTCATTTTAAATGTATCCATGCTATTCACTCAACTACTACCTGTGACATTGAGTTGCACATTTGCAACACTCAGAGTAAAGATGTTTCTGCTGACCTTTGGATTTATGAGTGATTACCTTATTTTTATGGCCCCTATTTTGCTTCTTACCTATAAAGAAACATCTCCTCTACATCTATGCCAATAAACCATTACACGACTTTGATGATCACCTATCTGTCAAAAGATCCCCAGCCCATTCACACCTCTCAGTTTTCATATCATGCTTATAAATCTTTTGTATTTTCTCCACTTCCTTTACATCTTTTTCCTAACATCCCGCTCACAGCACTCCAAGTATGGTCTAATTAAGATTTGGAGATGCCGGTGTTGGACTGGGGTGTATAAAGTTAAAAATCACACAACACCAGGTTATAGTCCAACAGATTTAATTGGAAGCACTAGCTTTCGGAGGGACGCTCCTTCATCAGGTGATAAGGAGCGTCGCTCCGAAAGCTAGTGTGCTTCCAATTAAACCTGTTGGACTATAACCTGGTGTTGTGTGATTTTTAACTTGGTCTAATTAAGTTTCTTTAAAGGTTTAACACACCTTATACCAACATAACATAACTGGGGAGTTGGTCATTAGTATTGCTTCACTCACAATTGGAGTTGTTGCCACAAAATGTTGCTACAGTCTACACAGCTCCTGCTCTCTCTTCCCAAAGCCTTTCTCAGTTTTATTTGCACGGTGCTGACCTTATTAACAAAACCCTGTGTAGCTTTACTGATAGTTGTATTTGTTCAGTTGTTTCACACAATTTACTCATAGGCCTGATGGACATGTAACTGGGCAACGTAGTGCTTACATTAAAAGGAGTTGCTGGCTCCTTATCTTAATTAAGCTGTGTGTTGTCATACAAAGTTGTTTTCACTGTGAAAATATATTGTTTCCAGCCATGATTTATCATTACAAAGTGTTCTCTATCTCTGCTCTGTATAATACAGTATTTATTAAAATTCCTTAACAACATCAACTAACACTGTTTCCTATTTATCATCATGTTATATTTCCTTTCATTTAGAGAATATAGTTTTATATTCTATAAAACAATCTGGTACCAGGAAAGTAGATTAGGTTGGAAGCCACTGTTTATGAAATTGAATATTAGAAGTTCTTTAAGTCAGTCTTCACTTTATTTTAACTGTTATAGATTATGTTCTCTTCGCCCTCAATATCATTTCCATTTTCTGTCATGGAGCATTTTAAGAATTCATGGCTGAACATTTCTATTATTTTTCACCCAAAATCAGATAGAAAAGCATAAAAGCATCAAGTGCAAGTGTAAATCAGATTTTCACAATCTTTAGCAATGATTTGATTTGTATCATTCTGGATGTTGAACCTACCCCTAAAGCTGGCCTGGTCCTCAGATTGAAATAAGGTGTATGACAGGTTGGCACCAATTGTGTCCCTATGTAGACAGCAAAGGATATTCTTCAAATTAAGCTGTCTTTTCTCCTTCCAAAGCCAGCTGTAGGCATATTTTAAAAGGCATTCCAAGGTATGATTTTAACCTATTTAACTTTTTAGGAGCCTGGTTAGGAGACTACAGAATTTGGTGGTGTAGGGTCATTTGGAGTTGGTACAAGGGTTTGATAAAGATGTAGATGTCAGAGTTTGTATGTTGTGTGCCCACATTGACAGGTTTTCCCGCCCAGATTGCCAAGCCCAGTCAAGAAGACAGCTTACCAAAGGACAAGTGCAGGAACCAGGTGATCCACAACCTGGGAGGTAGGGGAGCTCAGGAGGGCTAAAGCAGCAGAAAGCCTCAGGCCTCCTGGGAATGTCAGGGTTGGGAAGTGGTGTGTCTGATCCCGGGAGCTTTCCCAGGCTGGTATGCTGGATTGAGCAGGTAAATGGAAAAAGGACTCACCTCCCTGGATCTGATGGGCTTTCCATGAATTTAATTGCCCTGTTCCCAAAACTCCAGAAATCCCATCACCCAGTGTAAAATTCAATCTGTTGAACAACAACAAGGCTCATTGAATCTTTATAATGTTTACTTGCCATCCAATGTTCTTTGGGCTGGGTTAGTTGTGGATTGTCAATGGGAGTTGGGTGGGTTAGAGAAATTGGGCTTCAAATTTCTAACTTCTCCCACCTGACCCAAACCTGTCCACATTTTGGAGGTTAAAACTCCCCAGCCCTATAGGATCATCCAGAACAGAATAAAACCATTTGGCCTTCCTGACTGTACTAGCTGCTTTAAAGAGCCCAATCAGACCCACTCTCCTGTTGAATACTCAACTGCCCTCCCAGCCTGAAAATAAAGGAATCCACATCTTCAGAATGTTAGGACAAAGAGAAGAATTGAAAGAAAATTTTAAAAATTGCTCCCTCCCTTAAGATTATTCCTGATGAGCAACTAATTTGAGTTTCCAACAGAATCCCGTAAGAGTTTTACACAGACATAAATGAAATCCATTCCCTCTCGGAGCAAATTAGTGCAGATGCAATGTCTGTGTGTGGAGAGTCATAGAGTCATCGAGTTGTAAGCATGGAAACTGACCCTCAGTCCAACTCGACCATGCTGACCAGATATCCTAAATTAATCTAAGCTTGTTTACTATATCACATTTCCATGACACTGGACTGCTTTGGCTATAAATTTTGTGAACATGATCTTATTCTCAACAACCACCTGATGAAGGAGCAGCACTCCGAAAGCTAGAGTTTCCAAATAAACCTGTTGGACTGTAACCTGGTGTTGTGTGAATTTTTTAACTTTGTCCACCCCAGCCCAACACCAGCACCTCCAAGTCATGAATTAATCTAGTCCCACTTGCCAGCATTTGACCCATATCCCTCTAAACCTTTGCTATTCATGTACCCATCCAGATGCCTTTTAAATGTTGCAATTGTATCTTCCTCACTAACATCCTCTGGCAGCTCATTCAATAGATACACCATCCTCTGTGTGAAACAGCTGGTCCCTGTGTCTGCGTGGGTTTCTTCCGGGTGCTCCGGTTTCCTCCCTCAGTCCAAAGATGTGCAGGTCAGGTGAATTGGCCATGTTAAATTGCCCATAGGTTAGGTGCTTTAATCAGAGGGAAATGGGTCTGGGTGGGTTACTTTTCGGAGGGTCGGTGTGGACTTGTTGGGCTGAAGGGCCTGTTTCCACACTGTAGGGAATCTAATCTAATCTAAAACAGGTCCCTCTTAATCCTTTCGCCACTCACCTTAAACCTATGCTCCCTCTGTCAGATACACTGTGGTCACCATTTGCCTGGGACTGTGATTTTTCTGGATCTGAAGTTGTTCACTTCCTACAACAGCTGAGACCCAAGGGTAAGTAATAAATTTTGCTTACAGAAAATGCATCACTGAGATTGCATTTGACAGACAGGCAGTTTGAACTTTAATGAGGAGAGAAGAAAGGAGGTGAGGCAGGACAGATATAATAAGAATGCTCTCTCTCAACAAAGCCATACATTTGGATGAAGTGTAGGGTTCTGTTTCTAATCTCTGGTCTGTTGGTTCCTGATTAGTCAGCAAACTATCATTTGATAAAGAGGAATCAACAAGAATTTGCATTTAAATAGCAGATTTTACATGTAGAAATAGCAGATTTTACATCAAGGTGCTTTACAATAGTATGAACAAAACAAATGCTGAACAAATACACCCACACCCTTTCACTACCAACCCCCTCTCTCTACACACTCTTCCCAAAAGCAATTTATTTAACAAGATAGAATTTTTCTAAGCATAGTATCTCCCATACTCCTACAAATTAAAAAGCTTCTGTTGTTTAATACTGCCATATCCCTCTATTCCCTGCTTGATCATGTATCTGCCTAAATACTTCTTGAATTTTGCTAATGTGTCTGTTTCTACCACCTCCCCTGGCAGTGTGTTCTAGGCACCCATTGAATCTGGTTAGTATGGACCACTTTGTCTGAAATTCCTCTGTTAATCCCTCTGCTCTTCATTCCCTGTTTGTGTCTAATCCTCTTGCCCAATCCCTATTGTGTTGAATCTTTTGTGATAAATTCCTATTCAAACTCCTAATCCACCTTTGTATTTTTTTCAGTTTCAATTAGAGACTAATTCTCGTTAAGTATCAAACAACTGAAAATTGCACAAAATAAAAACTGTGATTATCCAATCTCAAATTTTGCTTTAAATCTCAAACGAATTAGCATGTTTTAAACATTGAGACAAGGTGCTAAATATTGCTTCTCTTAAAAATGGTAAATTAACTTCCTGCATCAAATTACATGTTTTCACCAGCAGTTAGTCTCAACAAATTATTATTCTTCATATTTCATAATTTTTGTTTGTGTGTTTGTGACTCTCACTGTTCCTTTCACTTTTCTTACTCTATTATTCTTTTCATTTGTGCAATGACTCTGAATTTGTCATTCACCATTACAATTCTCTGGGATACTCATTCTTGATTGTTTTTGTCCGTGTGCCTTTTTGTCCAGGTGTAAATCTTTTCCTAAACATATCCACTGTCTGAACTTCTGTTGCAGATTTTGGGGCAGGATTTTCCTGCATGGTTCTAAATACATCATCATGAAATTCCAAATGGAGGAGGTCATAGAATGTAGTACACTCCAGCACAGAACAGGCCCTTCAGCCCATTTCTATGCTGACCATGATGCGGAGATGCCAGGCTTGGACTGGGATGGACAAAGTTAAAAATCACACATAACCTGGTGTTGCGCGATCTTTAACTTTGTGCTGACCATGATACTATGTAAAGTACTCCCATCTGCCTTTACACAGTTCGTTGTTAGAGACAAAAAAAAATGCAAATGCTGGAATATAGGTAGACAAGATAGAGGCTGGAAGAACACAGCAAGCCAGGTAACATCAGGAGATGGAGAAGTCGATGTTTTGGATGTAACCGTTCTTCGTACTCCTCTATTCCCTGCTTATGTGTCTGTCTAAATGCCTCTTAAACCTTGCTAATGTATCTGCTTTACCACCTCCCCGGCAGTGCTTTCCAGGCACCCACCACCCTCTGTGTAAAAAACTTTCCTCACACATCCCCCTTAAACTTTCCCCCTCTCACCTTAAACCTATGCCCACCTTAGTATTTCACATTTCTATCCTAGGGAAAGATAGTAAAGGATTTGCTGACAAAAATGAATTATGATTCTTAATGGGGAAGGGTTTGTGTGGAACACAAACACTAGCATGGATTCATTAAATGGGCTGAATATCTTGTTTCTGTGACATAGGTAATCCTTTGAAATGGAAACTGTTGGAATTGGTTAGGCCACTGCTGGAATATTGCGTGCAATTCTGGTCTCCTTCCTATTGGAAAGATGTTGTAAAACTTGACAGGGTTCAGAAAAGAATTAGAAGAATGTTGCCAGGGTTGGACAATTTGAGCTATGGGGAGAGGCTAAACAGGTTGTGGCTGTTTTCCCTGGAGTGTCGGAGGCTGAGGTGAGACCTTATAGAGGTTTTCAAAATTATGAGGGGCATGGATAGGATAAATAGACAAAGTCTTTTCCCTGGGGTGGGGGTGTCCAGAACTCGAGGGCATAGGTTTAGGGTGAGAGGGGAATGATATAAAAGAGACCTAAGGGGCAACATTTTCACCCAGAGGGTGGTATGTGTATGGAATGAGCTGCCAGAGGAAGTGGTGGAGGCTGGTACAATTGCAACATTTAAAAGGCATTTGGATGGGTATATGAATAGGAAGGGTTTGGAGGGATATGGGCTGGGTGCTGGTAGATGGGATTAGATTGGGTTGGGATATCTGGTCGGCATGGACGGTTTTGGACTGAAGGGCCTGTTTCCATGCTGTACATCTCTATGACTCTAAATGGGCAGTAGATCAAATCAGCATCTGAGAGACAACTTCAGATTAGTTTTAAATGATGAGATTCCAAATTGCTTCCTTTGTAAAATCATTCAGTACTCTCTTCCTGCTCACCTGGGTATCTAATGAAAATCGTTACTTATTAGCAGAGCCCTTGTTTCATCCATACTGTTCACAGATTCCACCATGATGTACCACTGGGTTATAAACAAAACAGGAAACATGATCAATGCTTTTGATTCCCTAACCTTTGTGACTCAGACCAATGAACCTTCACACTCTTTTCATTAATATTCGATCGAGCTCCATCAGGACAGGAAGTAAACTTGCAGAATTCCTGTTCCATGTGGTTAGCAGCGCACCACATGGCATGTCCTTTAGTGCGTTCAGTCTTCCCACCCCTGCATCGCTTCCCCCAATTCTGCAGTTGCTTATAAATCATTAACTCTCTTAACTTTGTCTAATTCTGATCAACCTGAAGCATTGACTCTTTTGCTTTTCCATAAAAGCCACCTGTCCTGTTGAGTATTTGGAGCTCTTTTCATTTCCAGCACCTCCTGTATTTTGGTGCTTTTAACCACTGAGCCACACAGATTCAGCACTGCCCCCACATGGAGAGGACTTGCAGTTCAATTAGTGTCAAAAGTGAGGCGCTGGAAAAGCACAGCAGGCCAGACAGCATGCAAGGAGCAGGAGAATCAACATTTCGAGCATGAGCCCTTAATCAGGAATTCCTGACTCTGATCTGAGGCAGATGCTGGAGATCAGAGTCAGGAATTCCTGATGAAGGACATATGCCCAGAACATCGACTCTTCCTGCTCCTTGGATGCTGCCTGACCAGCTGTGCTTTTCCAGCGTCACAGTTTTTGACCTTGATCTCCAGTATCTGCAGTCCTCACTTACTCCCAGTGGCAGTTCAGTTAGACAAGTGTAACTATTCATTTCCATTGCAAGCATTCCAGATCTTTTGTCTCCAAGAAAAAAAAGTCATAAATGTCCTAGTTTCTTTACTTTCTCCACTCTCGTCACAGCTTCCCTGTCGAATAAACTACTTTAGTTTACAACCCACTAAATACACTGTTTTATTGGGAAGACAACCTTTGTATGAAAGGGCTATAGACTGAACACTTCAGCCATTATATTAATCAAAAGAAGAGACAAGCTGGAAGCATTTGTGGGAAACAGGCGACCATGGATGTTTCAGACTATTTGATCTTGACAGCTGCATGTTGAGAAAATAGGGGATAAGATGTTTTAAAATTGTTGAAATATTTATCAACATAAAACCACTTGCAAACTATTCTTTCCCAATAGGAGTAACTCCCTCCGCAGACCACACAAAATTGGAGATTCTCTGTGGAAAACTAGATATAGGTTAATGCTGCTATTATATGAGAACAACAGCTGGATAACTTGTCTTTACATGGTGTCTTTAATGTGGCAAAGATTCAAAAGACACTTCACTGGAGCGTTAGCGATCAAAATTTGAAGCAGGATCTTGAGATGCAATAGTAGTGTCCCTACCTCCAGGCGAGAGGGTCCAGGTTTGATGCCCTCTTCAGGATGTGGTGGTTATGCAGGCTTGAGTTAAAACATGTTCCAAATAGGTTTTGAATGAAATTTGACACAGAGCTACATTTTGATTTTGATTTGATTTATCATTGTCACATGTACCTAAATACAGTGAAAAGTTATATTTTGCGAGCAGTGCAGGTAGTTCATAACAAACAATAACATGCAGTTCATAGGGTGTTTAGACAGAGTGAGGCATAAATGTTACAACTTCATAGGAAGGGCACAAAAGCAAGGTCAACATTAGATTTGAAATTACAGAGGTCCGTTCAACAGCCTGATAACAGCAGGGAAGAAGCTGTTCTTGAGCTTGTTGGTGCGTGTGTTCAGGCTTCTGTATCTTCTGCCTGACAGAAGAGGTTGGAAGAGAGTATTAGAAGGGTGGGGGAGGTCTCTGGCAATCTTTCCACAGCAATGCGAAGTGTAAGTAGACTCCATGGATGGTCTTGGCTGTGCACACCATCTTCTCTAGGTCTTGTGGTCCTGGGCAAAGCAGTTGCCATACCAAGTCATTATGCGCCCAGATAGAAGGATTTTGTAGGATGAATGCCTGAAAGCTTGGTCCAAGAGAGAGGTTTCATGGAACACCTTAAAGAAGGAAAGAGAAGTAAAGAGGCAGAGAAGCTCAGGGAAGGAATTTCGAAATTGTAGATCTTGGCAGCATAAAAGACAGCAGGCAGTGGCTGTGTGATAAATATCAGTGGAGGTCAATGGACCCGAATTAGGGGGAATGTGCCGAGGGTGTGTTGTTGAGCTAGACAGCAGGAACAGGGAAGTGAGGCACCACAGAGGGATTGGGAATTTTAGAAGGGGACTTTTCAGGCTGAGCTGTGAATTCTCTTTGAAATCATAGCCCAGCTTCAATGTAATAAAACCTCAGATTCAATCCCAAAAGGATTTCAATGCAAATAATGAAACCTCTTGATAGGCCTGACTGGTTGTGATCTGATATTCAAGTTTCAAGTGACTGCTTTACAACAGCATTCCCTCTCAGCAACTTGGGTGCTTGAGCGTGTGGCCACCCAGAACATATTGCAATAGGAACAAACATGCCACAAATTGATGGCTGCACAGCGCTGTTAAAGAGACTCCATAGTCTAGCAAACAGGTCATGCAGAGCAAAAAGGTGCCAGAAAGCTAACGTCAACCCTGTAGTGTCTCCGGGTAAGACGCTGCCCACAAATTGTTCCCAATTTTAATACCAGAACTTCGAGAGAGTCAGGTGAGTGTAGCAGCCATCACTAAGAAGAAGGTGCTGGGGAAACTAAAAGATTGAAAGGTGGATAAATCACTCAGACCGGATGCGCTACAACCCAGAGTTCTGAAGGAATAACTGAGGAGATTGTAGAGGCATTGGTGGTGATCTTTCAGGAATCAAGAGAACTAGAAAATGGCGCATGTAGCATTCCTGTTTAAGAAGGGAGGGAGACAGAAGACAGGAAATTATAGGCTGGTTAGCCTGACTTCAGTCATTGGTAAGATTTTAGAGTCTATTATTAAGGATGGGATTGCAGAGTACTTGAAAGTACATGAAAAGGTAGGCAATTAGCACAGTTTCATCAAGGGGAGGTCACGCCTGGCAAATCTGTTTGAAATCTTTGAGGAAGTAATGAGCAAATTAGACAATTTAGTGCCAGTGGAGGTGATCAATTTGGATTCCCAGAAGACTTTTGATAAGGTGACGCAGAGGAGAAGCCTGCCAAATAATTCCCATGGTGTTAGGAGAAAGGAACTGGCATGGAAAGAGGATTGGCTGACTGGCAGAAGGCAGAGAGTGGGATAGAGAGGTATTTTTCAGGATGGCAGCTAGTGGCTAGTAGGGTTCCACAAGGGACAGTGTTGAAACCATTATACAATAACGATCTGGAGGAAGGAACTGGACATTGTTGCCAAGTTTGCCGATCATACCAAAATAGGTAGTGTTGAGGAAGTGGGACTGCAAGCCTGATGAAATGTTCCGACCTGAAATGTCGACTCCCCTTTTCCTGTGATGCTGCTTGATCTGCTGTGCTTTTTCTAGCTCCACTCTTTATCCACTGCAGAAGGACCTTGACAGGCCAGGAGAGTGAGCAAAGAAGTGGCAGGTAGAATGCAATGTGGGAAAGTGTGAGGTTATGCACTTTGGTTGGAAGAATAGAGGTGTAGACTATTTCATAAATAGGAAAGGTTTTGGAAATCTGAAGCACAAAGGGACTTGGAAGTCCTAGTTCAGGTTTCTCTTTAAGCTTAACATGCAGTTGGCATTTAGGAAGACAAATGCAATGTTACTATTCATTTCCAGGAGGGCTAGAATACAATAGCAGACATGTACTGCTGAGGCTGTATAAGGCACTGGTTCAACAGCTTTTGGAATATTGTAAGCAGTTTCTAATTAAGGATGTGCTGGCATTGGAGAGGGTCCAGAGGAGGTTTACAGAAATGAATCCAGGGATGAAGGGCTTGTTATATGAATAGCGTTAGAAGATTCTGGGTCAGTACTTGATGGAGTTTGCATTAGCGTGGGCTGGTGGGCGGTGATCTGATGAAACATACAGAATACTGGGAAGCTTGGAGAGGTTGATTGCAAAGAAGATGATTCCACTAGTGAGAGAGACTAGGACATGAGAGCACAATCTCTGGGTGAAGGAACAATCCTTTAGAAATTAGGTGAGGAGGAATTTCTTCAGCCAGAGGGTGATGAATTTGTGGAACTCATTGCTGCAGAGGAGTTCAAGTCATTGAGTCTATTTAAGTCAAGATAGACAGGTTCTTGACTATTAAGAGGATCAAGAGTTATGGGAGAAGGCAAGAGAATGGGGTTGAGAAACATATCAACCATAATTTAATGGTGGAACACACTCAAGGTGCCAAACAACCTAATTCTGTTCCTGTGCCTTATGGCCTCATGGTCTTATAAAAAACATTCACTTTATTTATGGGAGAAAGTGGCATTATTTTTGAGGATTCACAATATAGCAGAGCATTGGACGTGATCTATATGGACTTCAGTATGGTGCTTGACAAGATTCCTCACGGAAGACTGGTTTGCAAGGTTAGATCACATGGAATACAGGGAGAACTAGCCATTTAGATATAGAACTGGCTCGAAAGTGGGAGACAGAGGGTAGTGGTGGAGGGTTGTTTTTCAGACTGGAGGCCTGTGACCAGTGAGTGTGTCTGGCCAGTGTCATTTAGAACATTATAACTGAAGTCTTCTAGGAGAATGGATAACATAGGAGGTATAGTTAGTATGTTTGTAGGTGACACCAAAATTGGAGGTGTAGTGGACAGCAAAGAAGGTTACCTCAGAGTACAATGGGATCCTGATCAGATGGGCCAATGGGCTGAGGACTGGCAAATGGAGCTTAATTTAGATAAATGTGAGGTGTTGCATTTTGGAAAGGCAAATCAGGGCAGGACTTATACACTTAATGGTAATGTCTTAGGGAGTGTTGCTGAATAAAGAGACTTAGGAATGCAAGTTCATAGTTCTTTTAAAGTGGAGTCACAGGTAGATAGAAGAGTGAAGGAGGCATTTAGTTTGCTTGCCTTTATTGGTCAGTGCATTGAGTATAGGAGTTTGGAGGTCATGTTGCAGCTGTACAGGACATTGATTAGACTACTTTTGGAATACTGCATTCTATTCTGGTCTTCCTGTTCTAGGAAGGATGTTGTGAAACTTGCCGGGTTCAGAAAAGATTTACAAGGATGTTGCCAAGGCTGGAAGGTTTGAGCTATAGGGAGAGGCTGAATGAGCTGGGGCAGGTTAGGTGGATTGGCCATGCTAAATTACTCATAGTGTTCAGTGATGTGTAGGTTAGGTGCATCATTTATGAGAAATGTAGAGTAATAGGGTAGAGGAATGTGTCTGGGTGGGATACTCTTCGGATGGTCAGTGTGGACTTGTTGAGCTGAATGACCTGTTTCTACACTGCAGGGGTTCCGTGATTCTAAGAATACAGAGAGACTTTGCTGCTTGGTTTCTGAATAGAAGACTGAGACATAACCTTGACATGTAAAAAATCCAAGAACAAGTCATGAGCTTTGACATGTAAAATGTAAGGTCACCATAGTCCCACTCACATTAGGGAGAGAGAGAGAGATGGCTGCTGGTGAGTTTAACCTGAGGGTCACCACACCTGAATTGAGGGGCAAGGTTGAGAAGACAGAACCTTCACGGTGACCTCAGCCAGTGTGGGAATTGAATCTAGGCTGTTGACATTCTGAACGAGCCATTCAGCAAACTGAGCTAACTGAACTCCCCCTAAGTGCTTTGACAAATAGGGTCAGGTCATCTTCAGAAACCCCCACTCTTTCAAGAGTGTGTCTGGCCAGTGTCATTTAGAACATTATAACTGAAGTCTTCTAGGAGAATGGATAACATGTGTCATGTGAGATCCATTGGTGACACACTTGCTTGAGTCTGACAGTTGTAGGTCTGAAGCTCCTATTGAGAAGTGAGTGTATAATCTTACTTGACAATATCTGGGAACAGAGAATCAGAATAAATGAGCAATGTTCAGTTTGGCAAATTTTAACTTGTAGAGTGGCACAGGGATCGGCGCTGGGGCAGCAATAATGTATGATCTACTTTGACGTCCTATATGAAGGCGCTGACTGTAGTGTAGTCAAATGTGCAGATGCTACAAAGGTAGACAGGAAAGCAAGTTGTGAGGATGGCACAATGAGTCTGCAAAGAGATAGATAGTGAGTGGGCAAAGAATTGGCAGATGGCGTATAATGTAGAAAGATGTGTGGTTGTCCCCGAGCAGGAAGAATCAAAAGACAGTATACTATTTAGGTAGAGAATGATTGCAGAATGCTGCAGTAAGAGACATTTCAGTGCCCTTTACATGATTCATAAAAAAATTAACATGCGTGCATTTAGGAATGAAGAAGTAACTAGTCAGTGAATAGGAAGAATAATAGGATGTTGGCCTTTGTTACAAATGGGTGGAGTATAAACATGGTGAATCTAATTACAGCTGTACAGGATACTGCTGAGACTGCATCGGAAGTATTGTGTACTATTTTGGACTCCTCACTAAAGGGAGAATATATTTCATTTGGAAGCAGGTCAAAGAGGTTCTCCCGGCTGACCTCCTGGATGAAGGGATTATTTTATGAGGAACAGTTGAGCAGGTTTGGTCTCATTGGAGTTTAGAAGAATGAGACGTGCTTTATTAAAACAGATAAGGTTCTGAGGGCTGCCATGTTTAAAGATAAAGAATCTCCCACTTAAGACAGAAATGAGGAGAAATTATTTCTCTCAAAGGTCATTATCCTTGGAATTCTCTTCCACTGAGAGCGGTGGAAGCTACAGCATATTGAATAGAATCAAGGCAGAGTAAGACAGCTTTTTAATTGACCAGAGGGTCAAGGGATATGAGGAACAGGTGACAAAATGCCTCTAAAGCCACAATCAAATCAGGTCTAGCCTTATTGAAGAATGGAACAGATTCAGTTGGGCTGAATGGTCTGCCCTCCTGCTTCTATTTCTTATGGTCTTCAGAGTCTTCTTCTTCTTTGATAGTCCCTCAGGGTCAAGAATGATCTACTGCCATTCCAGAGCCGGCGACCCTACTGTAGCTGAATAGTCCTATCCTGGAGCCACAGACTTTGCCCCAGGGGCACAGATGGTGTTTGAGGAGGCGTGTGGATGGGAACACTCTGGATTCGGTGCACTCTTTCCACTGCTTGTGCTTGGCCTCCATGTGCTCCACTCTGTGACACTCCAAGTGGTTAGCACCTTCATAGATGCCTCTCCTCTTGCTTGCACATTCGAGGGCAAGTGATTCTCACGTGTTGGTGGGGATAATGCATTTGTTAGGGAGGCATGCAGGGTATCCTTGCAGCATTTTCTCTGTCCTCCAAGGGATTAATGAAATAAAACTTGTCTGGTCCACTCATGGCCTTCAGGTAAGGAAATACATCTGATTTGTCCTTTATCTGGCACCTAATTCACACAATGTGATTGACTCTTAACTTCTCTTGAGAAACAACTGTAAAAATTCAGTTGTTTCTCAAGAACATATAAAAATTGCTGGTCTTGCCAGTGACATCCACATCCACTGAATGGACAAATGTAAATATTGGCACATGGTCTTATGTGTGCATCTTGCTTGTACTCCATACAAGATGCACTGCAGAAATTCACCAAAGATCCTCAGACAGCAAATTCCAAATCCACGACCACTTCAGCCTAGAAGGACAAAGGCAGCAGATACATGGGAACATCAACACCTGCAAGTTCACCTCAAACCACTCACCATCCTGACCTGGAAATATCTTGCTGTTCCTTCACTGTCACTGGGAAACCTTCCCTAATGGCATTGTGGATCAACCCACAGCTGATGAACTGCAGTGGTTCAAGAAGTCAGTTCACCACCACCTTCTCAAGGGCAACTAGGAATGAGCAATGAATGCTGACGAGCCAGTGACACTCACATCCCACAAATGAATATAATAAATGGCAGCAACTTCCTGTTAAATTCCATTCTCACTTTTGTTGTCTAGACAAGCTTCATGCTTAGTATCCCTTTTAAGACACTAATGGATTTTTTTTTAACTATTGGCTATATTTCTGCAGGATTTCCTCATGGCCATGTCCCAAGGCTAACGAGCTTCATCCTCAATAGCCCTCACTCCAACATAGGTCAAAAAAGATGCTATTTGCTATAGACAGCACAGTGAGCAGTGGCATTTGCAAAGAAGTCCTCAAATATTGAAGCAGTTTGCATCCATATGCAGCAAGAACTGGACATTATCAAGGCATGGGCTAATATGTGCCAAGTGACATTTGTACAAGCAAACTACCAGACAATGAATGTCCCCAACAAGAGATGTTCAAATCATCTCACCCTGGCATTCGTAGCTGAATCCAAAACCATTGGCATGCTACAGGTTACCATTGAGTAGAAACGTAATCAGCCCACCTATGTGAATGCTGTAGTAATCACGGCAGTTTACAGGTTAAGTATAAGGCAGTGAGTAACTCATCTGACTTCCCAAAGCCTTTCCATCTACAAAGTACAGATCCAGTATTGTGGTGAGATATTCTTCATTTGCCTGGATGAGTACTACAACAACAACAACAATGCTTGATTGACTGGCACCCCATTCATAACCTTAATAATTACCTTCCTCCAGTATTGGTACAGCATGTTTGTACTGTGCACCATCTACAAGGTGAATTGCAGACACATGCCAAAGCTTCTTCAAGAGCACCTGACAAATCCATGACACCTATCTCCCAGAAGAAGGAGAATAGCAGGAGAGTGGGTCATCACTACTTCCAATTCTTCCTCGAAGTCATCCAACCCCTGACTTGGAATAGCATTGCCAATCCATCATTTTCTCTAGGTCAAAATCCTGGAAGTGCCCAACAGCAGGTTGGGAGTGCACTCATCATAAGGATTGTAGCAGTTGTAGAAGGCACCACCTCTCCATCACCTTGTTAAGAGCACTTTGGGACGGTACAAAATGCCAGCCTTGCCAGTGGAATCCACATCACGAGTGATCAAAAAATGAAAAGTAATTTGGATGCAAGTTACGTGTAGTCACGAGAGTATTGTCAGAGTTTATAATTGATCATGAGAGTTAATGATGGATCTAAATAAGTATTTACATTTGAACAGTCAACCAGCTGGATGAGAACTTTAATGAGGAGAAATTGTTTGCACAGTTCAAATCAGTTTTCACAGTTATAACTTATACTGACAATTAGGGGCATGATAGATTGAGGAGGAAATAATTAGATCCTGCCACTGATATTTTTGAATGGTTATTATCCATGTTTCCTTAATTTTAACAATCAGGAGATATGGGTGTCACTGTCTGGGTCAGAATTTATTGCCCACACCTAATTGCCCTTGAAAAGATGGTGGGGAGCTGCCTTCTTGAACAGTTGCAGTTCATGTGACGCAGGAACATCAAAAGAAGAAAATCAAAAACATCATATTGTTTTCAGCCACATTATTGATGTGGTGAGATCAATCTTTGTTCAGACTGAGCGTTGACCGAGTGAGCAGGATTTGTTACACACACAAGTTTGGGACCATCATCAATGTGTGTTCACAGTCAGCAATTCAATCAGTCTTATTGTCAGAGATTTCTTCATGAATTGATGCTCCGTATGCATTTTTATCTTGATTTGTAGCAGTGAACAGAATCATAGAGATGCTGGATGATTAAATGTGATCCTAAAGAAACCCTTCCCTGTCCTTGAGAAATAGTTTGACCAAAAGACTTGCTTGTGCAATTGCATTTTTTCTACAGTGCAGCAACTGTAAAGAGTTCAGCTGACCCTTGACACCAAAGAAATAGAGTATTCAGTGTGATAAGAAAATAGATAGCTGTCCATTTTAGACAGTCATGCAAAGTTAAAATTACAACAACCCTCCTCATTGACCCATTCACTGAAACACTTCGATGTACACAGAATATCCAGAGATCTCAACAGAACACCAAGTGATTGAAGTATATTGAGCACCAGTGAAAGGCTGTATTTAGATAAGCTGGTCTCATTGAATGGCAGAGGAATGTTGATGGGCTGAATAGCTTACTTCTGCTTCCTTATCTCATTGTCTATGCCAATGTATCACTTCATGGAAATCTCGACATCGGCATGGAAATCCTCCTACGTCGCCTCTTACAGGCACCACAAAATGCAAGCAGCAGCAAAAAATCAATTATCCTGCTGTGTTTGATGTATTGGAATCAAGATAATAAAAGGACACAAAGTGCTGTATTTTACATCATCATTATTACAAAGATGCCATGGAAAAGCTGACAGACTGAAGCTGAACTGTTTCTCATTTCAGAAAATTAATTCAGTGGCATTTCAGGAAACCCATTTGCCCTAAAACAGCAGCTATGGAAACATTAAGTCTTTCACAATTTGCAAGATTAAAAAAAATGTTCCATTTTAATGCAAAACAAATTCCATGCAAGTGTTTGGCGAAAATGATCTGGTGTGCTTAAAAAACAGATGGATCCAGACAGAAAAGCCATGAGATCCGAAGAGGGAAATAGGATGGTCGTTATGAGTGTAGTCAGTGTACAGTTATATTTTTAATTTCTGACCTTTCAATATTTTCAAAGCTGCAGTTGGCAAAATTCTCACTGAATTGCACCCGTTTGTGGCAATTTTCCAAATATTTGGCTTCCATGAGGATTAATGCACATAAAATTGGCAGGAAAAGGACTGAATTTTTAATTTTATGACCTGTTGTCATAGGGGCAGTCCAGCCATGAATGGGGGATCCTAAAAATATCAGTAATTTGTTTGTTAACAGCTTTTTAAAACCCAGGTAAGGTTTAGCATCCAACTTATAGATTTACCAAACAATTATAGCTAGTGCTCAATGTTCTGCTATAACGTGACAGTTGTGTTACTCTGTGATCTCACACTATAGAAGATTGTGCTGTGCAAAACTGCTACAGAAAATCACGTTGTGAGAAGATCACTAATAGAAATGACTTTACCTGTTCAGTAGAAGGTTGACATAATCCAAACAATGTCCACAATTCATCAATTGCATTATAGCCAATCTGCACTGACAAAACGCGCATTATAGTAGAATGACCTGTAGTGACTGAGGGGGAAACTGAGTCTCTAGAAGTGCTTAAAATCGACAAATTGGATAAGCTGCTGGTATTTAAAGTTGACAAGGCTCCAGGATTGGATGAAATGCATCCATGGATATTGAGGGAAATGAGAGTAGAAATTTCAAAGGCACTGTCGATTATCTCTCAATCTTTCTTAGATTTGTGGGTGGTGCTGAAGGATTGGAGAATTGCAAAACATTACGACCTTGTTCAGAAACAGATGTAAAGATTGGCCCAGCAATTACAGACCAGTCAGTCTAACTTCTGCGTTGGGGAAACTTTTAGAGCAATTATCTAAAATAGAATTAATAACCACATGGAAAAGTGTGGATCAGTTCGGAAGAATCAGCATGGATTTGTTCAGGGAAAATTGTTGCTAACTAACCTGCTGGAGAGTTAGTTAGAAACAGGTACAGGAAATAATCAAGAAGGTTAATGGAATGTTGGCCTTGATATCTAGAGAACTAGGGTATAAGGATACAGAAGTTACATTGTAGTTGTAAAAAGCTCTGGTTAGACCCCACTTGGAGTACTGTGAGCAGATCTGGGCAGTACACCTTAGGAAGAATATATTGCTGGAAATGTGTTGCTGGAAAAGCGCAGCAGGTCAGGCAGCATCCAGGGAACAGGAGAATCGACGTTTCGGGCATAAGCCCTTCTTCAGGAAGGGCTTCCTGAAGAAGGGCTTATGCCCGAAATGTCGATTCTCCTGTTCCCTGGATGCTGCCTGACCTGCTGCGCTTTTCCAGCAACACATTTCCAGCTCTGATCTCCAGCATCTGCAGACCTCACTTTCTCCTCGAAGAATATATTGGCCTTGGAAGGAGTACAATGAATGTTGACAGGAATGATATCTGGACTTCAGCACCAAAGTTATGAGGAGACATCATTCAAATTAGGCTTGTCTTCTCTAGAATTTAGAAGATTTAGGGGTGAACTTTTGAAGTTTTCAAAATTTAAAGGAAAAGATAGGGTAAATAAAGATAAGCCATTTTCACTGGTTGGACATTCTAGAACGAAGGGGCACAGTCTGAGAATTAGGAGTAGACCATTTGGGAGAGATGTTAGGAGACACTTGGATACAAAAGCGTGTGTAATAACTCAGGAAGTGCAACCGGGCAGGAACATCGTTCATGGAATCCCTACGTGTGGAAGCAGGCCATTCAACCCATCGATTCCACACCAACGCTCTACAGAGAATCCCACCCAGACTCACCCCATATTTCTCTTAGCTAGTCCACCTAACCTGCAAATTATGGGCAATTTAGCAAGACCAATCCACCTGACCTGCACGTCTTTGGGCTGTGGGAGGGAACCGGAGCACCCAGAAGAAACCCATGCATGGGGAGAATGTACAAACTCCACACAGACAATTGCCTAAGGCTAGAATTGAACCTGGGTCCCTGATGCCATGGAACAGCAATGCTAACCACTGAGCCACCACTAGAGCCATTGTCCATGTCTTAAATAAGTTAATCCAAGCTTGGAACAGTGAGTTCTGTGGACTTACTTTGGGTCTGCTCTACAATTTAAAAAAAAGATTTAACCTATTTTTCTAATCAACCTGTTCAGAGATCTTATTAAACAACTCAAGAACAGGTGAGACTTGAACCCAGGACTCTGGCCCAGGGGTAGAGACCACTGTGCCACATGAGGGTCCTCCTAGCCTGCATTATTTTCAAAAAAAAATTATTAGCCTATTTATCTAATCAACCTGTTTGGAGATGTTATTATACACCTCTGAAGTAGATGGGACTTGAACCCAGTCATCTGGCATATAGAACTAAGCCACAGATAAGCCATGACCTCATTATTGGTGGAACAGTCTCAAGGGGCTGAATGGCCTAATCATGTTCCTCACAGCTACCTCTTTCCAATTTGAAAAAGACCCATTAATCCTGATTCTCCATCTGTTGTGTGTAAACCAATCCTCAGTGCATATTAATACATTACCAACAATACCATGAGCTGCTGTCTTGTGCAATAACATTTTATGTGACACCTTATCGATTGCCATATGGAAATCTAAACCGATCTTCTACTGTAGTACTGAGGGAATGTTGCATTGCCAGAGGAACGATCTTTCAGATAATATGTGAAACTGGGCCTCTCTTAGCTTGCATTGCTAGTTAACTTTAATGATCCATGACACTTTAAAAAGAATAATCCTTTTGTTTGGCCAACATTCCTTCCTCAACCAAATGCCAAGATTAACCAGACATTCATGTTGCAGCAGTTTGTGGCATCTTGCTGTCTGCAAAATCAATGCTTTCTTTCACCATATGTTAACAGTCAGCACACTTCAAAGTAGTTCATACCATCGAAAGAACTTTGGAAGAGTTTTGGAACACAATAAGATGCTTTAGGAATGAGAGTCTTCCAATTTTTAATAAAATTGACATTGCTTAAAATCTCTTGGTAATATAAATACTGCGCACCACTTAACTGTGCAGAGGTTGGGATACCAACAACAGAACAGAAACTAGTCATCACTACTGATGCATGATTTTTCAGGGAATGGAATATGTTACTAGTTAGCAAGAAGCTTACTATAATGCAATAGGACGTTCAAGATGCTTAACAAATAAAAGCAATTATTTTATCTGCTGCTGGGTATTGATAATTATCAATAGCAGAACTGCCGAACATCCAGAAAGCACAAATGCTAACTCAAGCTGCCTTCAAGTTGTTTCTAGTTATCTTGTCAACACTGATCCAAAAGGCTCTTCTACTTCAAAGCTGTGCAGTAGACGTGTTCCCAATGTGTTGATGCAATAGGTTAACAGCTGCAGAATGCAGTGCAAAATGACACAAAAACAACATACACGGAAATATTTAATGTAAATATTAGTTGACCCTTATGTTTTCCTGCTGTTCTCTACAGCCAAAAAACTATGAGAACATAGACAATGGCAGAACTGTTGCAGGCTAAAACATCTTTGAAACTATAGAATTACATAGAATGTGCAGAACAGAAGCAAGACCAGCTGGCGTCCGCTTTCAGTTTTGCTCCACATGAGCCTCATCCCTGTCATCCAACCCTGTCAGCATAATGGTTTCATTTCTTTCTCCCTCATGTGCTTATCTAGCATTCATAATATATATAATTCACTGCAACCACTCTTTGTGGTATTAGTTTCCACGTTGTAACCAATCTCAGAGTAAAGACTTTTCACTTTTGCTCTTAAATTATGAAGAAGTGATTTTTATTTATGTTATCTTGGTCTTCCGTTTCCTCCCCCCCCCCCCATTGAAAATATCTGTTCTACGTTTTCCCTACAGAACTGTTCCAATGCCTCACAGATCTCTTTTCATCATGCTCTGTGACTGAAGAAAAGAGACCTTTCTGTTTAATCTGTTTTCCTCCATACACTATATAGAAGGAATAGAATGACTTGATTCATTTAGCATTTTCATGACCAATGGGCATCTCGATTTAAGCCCAGAAAAATCCAATATATAACAATCACAACCAATGACAGACTTCAGAAATATTTACTCTTGTAATTAGAAAATATTGTCATCTTGTAAACATGGCAGCCAGCTTGCATACAGCAAGCTTAACAAAAACCACAACATGATAGTGATGAGATACTCTGTTTTGTGATATTACTTGAGGATCAAATATTAGCCAGCACACCAGAGATAAAGAATCATCGAATGCCCATGCTGCAGAAAGAGACCATTTGGCTCCTCATCAAGTTTCCACTGACCCTCAGCAGAGCATCCTATGTAACCTTGCACTTTCCATGGCTAATCTATCCAGCCTGCATATCCCTCGATACTACAGGGATGTTTTAGAATCTTAGAGTCATAGAGATGTACAGCACGGAAACAGACACTTCGGTCCAACTCATCCATGCCGACCAAATATCCTAAAGTAATCTAGTCCCATTTGCCAGCACATGGCTCATATTCCTCTAAACCCTTCCTACTCATATACCCATCCAGATCCCTTTTAAATGTTGTAATTGTATCAGCCTCCACCATTTCCTCCTGCAGCTCATTCCATACACACACTACCCTCTGCTTGAAAACGATGCGGCTTAAGTCCCTTTTAAATCTTTTCCCTCTGACCCTACATCTATGCCCTCTAGTTCTGGTCTTCCCCACCCCAGGGAAAGACCTCATCTATTTTCCCTATCCATGCCCCTCATGGTTTTATAAATCTCTATAAGGTCACTCCTTAGCCTCTAATGTTCCAGGGAAAGCACCCCCAGCCTATTCAGCCTTTCCCTATAGCTCAAACCCTCCAACCTTGGCAACATCCTTGTAAATCCTTTCTAAACCGTTTCAAGGTTCACAACATCCTCCTGATATGAGGGAGACTGAGCATGGCCAATCCACTTATCCTGGACATCTTTGGACATCCTGCAAATCCCTCCTGTTCTTCCAAATATTGCCAAATGGTCTTATATGTCTACCCAGACAGAACTGGCCTTGGCAAAGCATGTAAGCTGGAAGACAGCGCTGCCTAAGCGCAGAGCTCCTGCAATGGAATATCAACCATGAACCTTTGGGTTCAAACTCAAGTGGAACTTGAACCCAGAACCTTGTAATTCAAAGAATGGCATCAACTGAGCCACGGCTGACTGAGGGTAAATGTTCTGCACAGGAAGGAAGAAGAGTGGAGCACCAAATTACCAAGCAAAGGCTAAACATACTGACTGTGCAGAATCTCTTCCCACTGTAGGGGCGTAGGACAAGTCAGGTAACTGAAGTGAATACATGTAAAAAGTACTGAGAAAAGTGCAGTTGGACTTTGGGATGGTCTATACTTGAACTGTGCTGGGAGCGGTGTCTTACAACGCCACATAACTATGGAAGTAGAGAGGATATTAAACCAAATGGTGGGGGCAAGGGATCAAATTTGGAAAATATGGTAAATCAAAGAGCATAGACAAGGCAAGAGCGAAAGATGTTAATATGGGCATGATAAAGAAGCTGTTACACGACGGATAGAACATGGCAAAGTATAGCACAGAACAGGCCCTTCGGCCCACAATGTTGCGCCAAGATTATTTCTAATCTAAAATAAAATAACCTAACCTACACTCCTCAATTCACTGCTAACCATGTGCATGTCCAGCAGTCGCTTAAATCTCCCTGATGACTCTGCTTCCATATAGTGGGTACAAATCTAAGAGTAAAACAACAGACAAGACTTGAGATTATGCCAATAATAGTAGATTAAAATTTAAGGTTCTGTATCTGAATGCACCCAGTATAGAACTGTTCGTACTTTTTTAAGTGTGGTACAACAAAGATTTTATTCAGGTTGAACATAATTTCCAAGTTTTCCAACTTTATCCCTCCAGAAAAAAAGACCCAATGATTTTGTCTCTGGCCCTGCCAAGCTCTGTTGTTATTTTCAATGATTCCTATACCTGTATCCCTTGATCGTTTAATTCCTCCATCACACTTTAAGTTTAATCGAGTCATTGTATCCATTTTTAAAGAAAAAAGTGATTTGCATTCATGGTGTGCTTTCTGTGCCCTCCAGAAAACTTCATAGCCAATAAATTACAGTTTAAATGTAATCATTGTGTCAACTTAAGCGCAGCAAAATCCCACATAAAACAATGATAAATGATCAACTAGTCTGGGAGATTTGTGCTGGCCAGGACACTAAACGAATTCCCCTCTTTATGATTACACCCACTCAAGTAGGCAAATATGGTTAATTTAACATCGTATTGAAAAGATGGCATCTCAAACAATATTGCACTAACATTCAACTTATCAGGAAAAAAATGTCAGTTGGGAGTAGGTGATCATGTCTCCTGCAAGAGATTGTACTTTTGACTTTCTCACTTCCTTTTTTTAAAAATATATTTTTATTGGAAAAAAAGGAAAAAAAAAATTTAAAAAATATTACAACAAATACAAAGCAAAACAATTCAAATCAATGTTAAAAAAACAAACCTACTAATTACATAAATAAATAATAACTCATAACTAAACAAAAAAAGGAAAATCATAATGGAAATAATAATAATAATAACAGAGCTCAGTGAAACAAAACAATAGCCCTTGATCATTGAGCGTATAAATTTATACATATTCATATGTTCATAGTTCCTCCTCTCTGGATACCAGATTCATTAAATAGAATTGCTATGGTTATATAAAGTCTGATACTAGTATGTCGGACAAATCTGTACCCAGGTAGTCCAAAAAGAGCCTCCACATCTTATAAAAATTCTCAGTTTTGTGGTGCACCATACTCGTAACAAAGTCCAAGGAGATGTGTTCCATGACCAGCTTAAACCGGCCCAACAGCCCTGGGGATTTTCAGACACCCACCCTAACAGAACGTTCTTTCTTGCACAACAAGTGAGGATACTGAAAAGCCTTTTTTGTGTGTATCTAATGAAAGTGAATTAACAAAGCCAAGAAGAAGAGATACCGGGTCCATCTCCAACTCCATCCCCAAGACCTTCTCTATTTCGCTGATCCCAGCACTGACTTTCTCACTTTCCAAGGTGAGGGTGCTATCACTGACTCAAAAAGACACTGTCACAGACCATTTTGTGCCTTTGTGAACAACAAATTAATCCATTATAGTCAGCTTTACTCGTTAGTGCCCTTTCCTGACTAACATCTTTACATCCAAAGTTTGGACCGTTGCTTTGGGAAAGCCAATAATCTTAATTAATGTTGTCAGTGATATTCAGACTGATTCTATGAAACAATATTTCATTGGTGTCAAGACACAGGGACAGGCAGACAGGTCAATGATAAATAAGAAGCAGATTTAAAACTGATATCAAATTAACCGGCAAAAGAAACAGTTTTCTGGAAATAGCCCCATGTTGTATTTGTCCTGGCAAGAGCCCTAATGAGAAATGGCAGACTGACAACAGAACTGAATGGCCATGTTGACACAGGAGAGCTTTCAAATGCATGTTAAATGTGTAAAGGAAATACAAGAACACAAGTGTTGCAACTTTAGCCAAACCCTGTTGAATGAAAAACCATTTGCACCATTTGCAGTCACCTCCTTTTTAAGATTAAGTTGTAGGCTAATGAGTTTTGTTTTGGTTTATCCACCATAAACTATGATTTCAAAACAAACTGATGACCACTTAACATTATTGAAAGAAGTGAAAAAGATCTTATTCTGTTTTCCTAATGGGATTTATGATTTTCATCAACACCTCTCGATTAGCTTCCTGCTTGCTTATTAATTTGATGTACCCACTACCTGTCAATTCAATGAATAACATCATCTTAGTAAGGCAGTTTTTACAGTCACCTGATACAAGTTCTCACAATGAAAGCATTACTTGCAGATTGCAGTGAATGTGGTTCAAGGTCACCTACTGGCTGTGCCTGTGTCACACACTTTATTCTGAATCACATGAGCAAAACAAATATAGCACAAGGTCAATTAACTTGACGTAGGGAGTGAAAATAGTCAATACTGAAAATTGGATTGGGCTGTTGAGTGTACAGCACAAGCACAGTCTCTCAGCACCACAGAGATAAATGATAAAACCAACGTATTATGGTTATATTACAAAACCAGTGAAATTTTATCATAGAATATCCATTATAACATTTTGGGTTGCCAGAAGCTGCGGCCAGTGGCTCTGGGTCCTAAAGGCTGATTAGAGACATAAGAAACTGCAGATGCTGGAATTCAAAGTAAACGAACCCAGGGTTATAACCAAACATCGACTTCTCCAACTCCTGATGCTGCCTGGCTTGCTGTGTTCTTCCAGCCTCCTGTTTGTCTACTGACCAGTTTAGGCCTACTGCTCGGATGAGAAAGGAAGTCTTTTCTTCCTTCTTATGGGTTGGGGCTTGTGGAAGGAGTAGAGGCTGTGTGGAGCAAGGATAGAGACAAGAGCAGGAAAGTAGCTTTCAGAGGCTACCCTCTCCTCCCCACACCTCCATCTACGTCTCCGATTTTACCGGATTTGGACTCCCCTCAACTCGACAGGCAGAAGTAGCCACTTTTAGTGCCCCCAGAGGCAGACAATCAAACTGTTGCCTAGCTGAGGCCCTTAAGTGACCATTAATCTAGTACTTAATGGCAATCATGCTAGTGGGTTAAAATGTTTATCCTGCATTTATACACGAAGGCGTCAGGTATCTCGCCAGGTCAAACTGGTTCAATTGTCTCCCTTTCTTGGCATCTGGCATGTTGACTTCAGAAAGGGGCAAATCATACCCATAATTTTATGCTTACCCATGATAACTGAAATCTTTGGCAGCAAGGATCTATCTTGGGGCTGTTCTCTGCCATTCATCCAGCCTTCAAATCCCACCCTATTCAGTCTGGTGATCAAGTAAATCTGGATGCAGGACTCATGATGGGATCTAACCTGAGGTCTGCACAGTATGATCATGACTTCTGATCATTTATATTCCACTACTTTGTCTATGTAATTCAACATTCTATTTGTTTAGTTGATTGCTGTTCCATGTTGATTATGTAAATTGAGCATCAGGACTGCTCAGACTTCCGTGTATCTTTTAGCTTTATTCTAATACTTTTGATTTGTTGCACTAGTGTTGCTTATTTTTCCTACCTGTGTGCAGGACTTCATAGCTGTCCTTAAAATGTGCTCACTTGTGAATTTTTCCCAACTCTTCTATAATTGTGCAGCTTCACTCTCCCTTCCAGTTTGGTGCCATCTGCAAATTTGACCATTCTGAAGCAAGAAGATCATTTTTAAAATGAGTAGTGGATTAAAAATAAGATTTAAAACTGCTGTTACTAGTCTTCTTAGCAAAAGGCATTGTAAAATTTGCTATTTGTTGCAAGTAGAGCTGAAAGCAGTGTCAAGCTGCAGTAGGTCACAGGAACCTAGACAATGTACAATGTAAAAACAGCCAAATTGAACACTAAGTACAGTCTGGACCAATTCATAGATGGCAATATCTTCTCTCTGAGTAAATTAAAAGAAAAGCAGTTAATTAAAATCTCTAGTCGAAGCCCTCAGAAGAAGATCCAATGGTTTTTCAACATGATAGTGCATTTTCTGTTTCTGATCATCTTTAGATTTTCCCTTTCTATTTTTCTGAATGGGTTGTGAATCTGTGGAATTCACTTCCCTAGGGTGCAGTGGATGCTGGGACATTGAGTAACTTTAAGGAGGAAATGGACAGAGTTTTACTTGGTAATGGGTAGAAAGGCTATGGAGGAAAGTGGAGCCAATATGAGATGAGATTAGCCATAATCATATCAAATGGTGGAGCAGGCTCAAGGGGCTGAATTGCCAACTCCTCCTCCTGCGCTCTTATGCCACCATTCAATTTTTTTTGTATTGGCAGCTTTCCAATCCTCAGACTTTTCCATAATCTTAGGGTTCTTAGAAGATTACTACAAGTGCATCCACTATCTATATAATTACGTCCTTTAAGATCCCCAGATGTAACCCATCAGGTCCAGGAAACCTGTTGGCCTTCAGCCCCATTAGTTTCGCTAGCACCTCTTCCTTTGCTGATGGTCATTGTACTTATTTTTTCTCCTTTTGCCCCCTCCGATTATCATTCCAAAATTACTAAATAACATATTCTATCTTGAATACTGATGCAAAGTATGTATTCAACTCCTCTGGTATTTCTTGATTCCCCATTATTACTTTCCCACTCTCATTCTGTAAGGAGTTCTCTATGTTGATAGAAATACATTTCCCTTTATTCTATAGAAAAAGACTAGAGAATGCAACTAGTTACTTACAGTCAGATGTACAGCATAGAAACAAATCCTACGGTCCAACTCATCCATGCCAACCACACATCCTAAACTTAGCTAGTGCCATTTGCCATACCCTCCAAACCCTTCCTATTCATCTCCCCATCTCGATGTCTTTTAAATGTTGTAATTATACCAGCCTCCACAACTTCCTCTGGCAGCTCATTCCATACACCCATTACTCTTTGTATGCAAAAGTTACCCCTTAGGTCCCTTTTAAGTCTTTCCCCTCTCACCCTAAATCTATACCCTCTAGTTCTGGACTCTCCCACCCCAGGAAAAAGACCTTGTCTATTTAAAGCCTTTATGAAGGTCACCCCTCAGCCTCCAATAGCTCTTTCAAAGAGCCAGCATTGGTGCCAGAGGTTGAATGGTCTCCTTCTGTATCAGTGGTGCTGGAAGAGCACAGCAATTCAGGCAGCATCCGAAGACAGGCAAAATCGACGTTTCAGGCAAAAGCCCTTCATCAGGAATCCCTTCTGTGTTGCATCAACCTATAATCCTGACGCATATTATTAAAGAATCATAAAAATAAATGCACTACATGCCTATTTTGACTCATTTTACTTTTCATTGCATTACACTTTGATATGCCCACAAATAGGCCATTCAGAAATAGAAATGAAACAAGAATACAATTTCATTTCGTGGGCGGCACGGTGGCACAGCGCCAGAGACCCGGGCTCAATTCCCGCCTCAGGCGACTGACTGTGTGGAGTTTGCACGTTCTCCCCATGTCTGCGTGGGTTTCCTCCGGGTGCTCCGGTTTCCTCCCACAGTCCAAAGATGTGCAGGTCAGGTGAATTGGCTATGCTAAATTGCGTAGTGTTAGGTGACGGGTTAAATGTAGGGGAATGGGTCTGGGTGGGTTGCGCTTTGGCGGGGCGGTGTGGACTTGTTGGGCCGAAGGGCCTGTTTCCACACTGTAAGTAATTTAATCTAATCTAATCTAATCTAATCTAATCTTATGGATACCCCTCAAAGTCCTTCACAAAAACTAGCCACCAGGATACATGAACAGCAGCAACTAGCCATAAAACGACATGACCCTCTCTCACTAGTATCCTTACATACAGATAAGGAAGGACACCACTTCACCTGGGACAACACATCCATCCTAGGATAAGCCAAACCGAGACATGTACGAGAATTCCCAGAAGCATGGCATTCCAAGTGGAACTCTATCAACAAACACATTGACTTGGCCCCATTTAAAACCCCCTGAGAAAAAGAACTGGAAATGGCATCACCACAGGAAATTACATCAGCAACCCAAAGAACACCAAATGTATAAATAGAAGGCAAGAATCATTAGCAGTGCTTCGTCCGGAGGCTCACTGAAGATGTTACCTAGTATGGTGACGAAATGTCTGAAAATGAACCTTCCAGCCCAGCAAGCAAACCTACATCTGGTCCTTCACAAGTTTGGATCCAACTGTTATCTGGCTGGTTTAACCTATAGTTTTCAGCCACATCTGAGTCTCCCCGGAACGTTTTTTCTAATCCTCTCCTGAACTACGCCGCCATGTAATTTCAGTAATCCACCAGCAATATGATGTCACTAGTCCTGACATCTGCACCCAGGCACAGAGTGGGATTTTAATGCAACTAGCCCACTCACAGCCAAGGGGTCAGGCAGGGGATCAGGAACCGGTGTATGTTATGCCGTTACTGAATAACCTCGTGTTCCACTTCAGAGTGTAACATGGGAGCATAAGAAATAGTTGTAGCGTGAATGGACCCCTTTGAGCCTGTTTCGTCATTCAATAAGATCATGGTCAATCTGATCTTGTTCTCATTCCCTTTTCTGTCCCTCTGAAACATTCACTCCCCCTGTAGTTCAAGAATCTGTCTATCTCAGCTCTGATTATATTAAATGATTCAGCCTCATTAGCTGTCTAGAGTAGGGAATTCTAATGATTTACAGACCAACTAGGTGGGGAGGGTGTTTGCCTGCATTCCTACAAATGTCCCCCTAGTGCAAACTAGAACTCTCCTGTTGGGTTCCTAATGTGCCAATGGATTCGGGAGATATAGCCTCCTTTTTGCAACCTGTCCACTCCTGAATCTGCATGACACTTACCCTCCCCACTCCCACACACATACCCACTGCCCCAGCAGTTCAAATTCAACCACCAGGATGGCATTTATCCTGCAAAAAGGAAAAGAGAGGCCAAAGTGAACACGAGCCCCTTAGTGATCGAGTCTGGGGAAACTAATAATTGGGAATCAGGCAAAGGAGCTGAATAAATACTTTGCATCAGTCTTCACAGTAGAAGATATGAACAGCATTCCAAAATTGCTAAATATTTAAAGGGCAAAAGAAGCATTGGAAATAAATACAACAACTATCACTGGTGAAGAAGGGCTAGGGAAATAATTGGGCATGAAGATTGATAAGTTCCCTGGACCCAATGGGACGTATCCCAAGATATTGAAGGAAGTAGCTACAGACATAGTGAATGTGCTGGCAGTAATCTTGAATTTGATTTTGATTTTATTGTTACGTGTAATTTACAGTAAGAATACCACAAAATACAGTAAATATTTTTCATTTGTCATCATGAAATGGTACCATTTTGAATAATTTAAGGATAAGGGGAAATAAAGATAAAGCTTGAAGACAGTCCATCAGTCCTAGGTCAGCTCATGACCAACAATGATGCTGTGCCACTATCCCTTTACCACCACTTCGACACTACCCACACCGGACCCAACCAACACTGACATCATCAATCTTCAGGTGCCATTTTGCTGCCTGGCTGATACTCCTATGCCACTGCCTCACTGTCACTTGCATTGGACCATCTAACTTCAAAGTCGCATCTCTAGTCGTTGGGCCCACCTCATCAATGTTGCCATGATTCCCTCCTGCCACTGCTTTGCCACCACCAGCAATGGACACCAACGTCCAATGAAGTCGCCGATCCTCAGGCACCATCTTTTGCCATTGGACTTACCTTGCTAATGCTGCCTCTGCCGATGTAGTAGCCACCGATTCCAGGCCCTGTGCTTATTCCGGAAAAGTAAATAGGGCCTCAGTTTCAACCTCGCTGGGCAAAAGCTCGTGTCCGCACCTGGGACCACTCAAGGTCTGCATTGGGTTCTCCTAAGGTCCACACCCTGAGCATGGCTTGATACAGCTCAAGGTCTGTGCACTGGGTTCTCGCCATCGCTGATGCCATCTGGGCTCAGTACAAGGTAAGGAAGAAAAAGAAAAAGAAAAAGAGAAAGTAAAAAAGGTGGTCAGAGCTCCAGCACAGGAGCTCCACATTACCACTGCCTCGGACTGGAAGCTTCCAGGGATCTTTAGATTCTGGAAAAGACTCAAAGGATTGGAAAACTGCCAATGTAACACCTTTACTTAGAAAAGGGAAAATGTAAGTATAGGCCAGTTAGCTTAATGTCAGTTATTGGGAAAATGCTGTAAGGAGACTGTTTAGAAATATGATCAAGCAGTCTTAAGTTACATTAGGATCATTATTGGCTCAGTTTAAACAAAAAATTTGTCATTGCATCCAAGATTTCTCATGTCCTTTGCAGGAAGGCAAGGAATATTCATAGCAAAGGATCTGAAATTCATTGAACAATAAGTTGATCAGAAATCTTCTGTATTTACAATAACTTTCAGTAATCTGTTGAAAATTATGGACATTCTTGTTGCTGGCCATTCTGAATTCCATTAGAAAAGCAAAAAGATTCCAAGCAAGGCCAAGGATTGAATCTGGTCAAGATTTAATGCATGTTTCTTTTCCCATCAGCTGCTGGATGGACAATGTGGGGTGTGAGAGAACTGCATTTGTTGGCAATTAGATAGGAGGTCAACAGAGATAAATGTCAATTTGAAGCCAGATAATTCAACCCAAGCCAAGGACAATACACAGGCCATATTAACAAAGACCTGGACGATATCCCAGTACAAAAGATTGGAAGTGGATAATTATATAACTATATACAAGCTGTATCCTTGTACCTTCCAGAAAACACTGCCTGAAATAGACACTTTGGAAAAGCAACAGCCCCAATTTCTGCATTTGTGTCTATGTGTGGTTATGGACAGTTATTTTTGCAAGCTATTTTAGTCTTGACCCATGCTGAGATATGGCATGGTGGCTCAGTGGTTAGCACTGCTGCCTCACAGTGCTGGGGACCCTGGGTTCCATTCCAGCCTTAGGCAACTGTCTTTGTGTAGTTTGCATATTCTCCCCAGGTCTGCGTGGGTTTCCTCCCACAGTCCAAAGATGTGCATGTTAGGTGGTTTGGCTATAGGAAATTGTGACCTCCCCCTCACTGAGGACGAACGATCATTCTTTCCAGGTCCTAGCTCCCAGCCCTCCCAAGTTTTCACTGACGACGAACTATCATTCTTTCCTCTCCAACCTATCACCCTTATCTCCACCGCCATCCACCTATTGCACTCTGAGCTATCTTCTCCTCAGCCCCACCTCCCTCCCATTTATCTCTCCACCCTTGAGGCTCCCAGGCTCATTCCTGATGAAGGGCTTTGGCCCAAACATCGATTTTCCTGCTCATCGGATGTTGCCTGACCTGCTGCACTTTTCCAGGCCTACTCTAATCTTGATTCTAATCTCCAGCATCTGCAGTAGCCACTTTCGCCTATAGGAAATTATCTATAATGTTCAGGGATGTGCAGGATGGGTGGATTAGCCATGGGAAATGTAGGAAATTGTGGAGCAGGATGTTTTTCAGACGGTTGGTGTGGGCTTGATGGGTCAAATGGTCTGCTTCCATACTGTTGAGATTCTATGATCCTAAGTCGGAATAAAATCAAGTGGCTCAAAAGATATCCCTTTTCTACTTCAAATGCCCTGTTCAAGAAGACACCTTGCGCAATGCCAGCAGTGTCCAAGACAATGATTAGGTGACCGAGTGGTTTGAGTTAAGAGGATGAATTTTACAACTGTGAATCAGGTGCCCCACAATGACACACCACCGAAGCCAAAGTAAAAGGGGATGCAGTGAAGTTGGGTCATCAACACAGCGGTCTCCAAAATGATGGAAGGAATGTGGGTGCAGAGATCAGAAGCTCACCCATCATTTTGAAATTACTAATCATGTCCATTTTCCACCTACATCTCTCAGGCTCAGACGGGAAACATGTCTGACAGCTTTTTTACATCCACCATGGTAAGCTGGCACCAGGGGCAGGAGAAATGACTGAAACCGAAACCCAAATTGAGTGTGACAACAGCCCAAAGAGAAAACCCAGTAAAAATGCAGTGATACTTGAAAATAAATGTACTGTTTACATCGAGGTACAAAGCAAGTTGGACCAGCCTGTGTCATTTGCAGGTTTCACTGGTGTGGATGGCGGTGTCTGCATTTTCCTTCTTCATTCATAGAGATTTTCCCATCAATTTGTTCAGGCATGTTATGACATATCTCTTGAGCAGGTGGGACTTGGATTCCTGGCCCAGAGGTAGGAACACTACCACTTGCACTGCAAGAACCTACCACTTTATTCCAAATGCTTAGCTTTTGGAGTCTGACAATAGAAAAAAAACTGATTTAAGACAGCAGGGAAGTGCATTGCAATTGGTAACTGTAACCAACTTCCTCTTAACAACATAATCTTTCTGCCACCTGACTTCTCATCCGAGGGTGTGCCTGGACACAGGATCTCTTTTGTTCCACACATTGGCAGCCTTCTCAGTAACTGGCCATCCGAAATTTGACTCAACAAAGCCAAGGTGCCAGGGTAAAAAAAGGGGTGCAGGAATGAGAGACTGCCATATTTCCAACCTTCCTCCCTCAGCCCAATGTCAAACATAAACCCAAGCCCAAGGTCTGGCTTTCTTATGTTATTTACCTGTAAAAACCATCATGGGATGATTGATTTTTGTAATTACTTCCAGATTTAGTCCAGTAAAAGAAAAGCTTGCATTTATATAGCGCCTGTCATGATCTCTGGGCATCTCAAAAGTGCCTTGCAACCAGCAAAGTACTTCGGACATATAGTCAGTTTAATCTTGGAAAAACGGCAGTCAATTTGCGTGCAGCAAATATAAATAAAGAATAAAACATCAGGAGCTTGTTAGATACTAGTAGGGAGATTGATGCTGGCTCGCACACTGGGGAAAATCCCTTTGATCTTCTTCAACATATACCACAGACTGTTGGACAATTGGTGGCCTTTTTGCCACTGGCAGCTGGCCTAAGTCTTCTTATTTCCAACTGATTTGGAAATAATGCCAAGAGAAATGGGTGGAGAATCAAAACGGAAAAGTAGTCTAGCCCTTTGCATTTATGTGTTTTTTATGGGTCTGATTTGCTATGCCATGGTAACATCCATGAAAAGATTTTGTTTGTTCATTTTAGAGGCAGTTCAGCCTTCACACATTCGGAAGACGATGCCTCAGTCAGTCAGATTCTATTTACATGATGCTAACACCCTCTCACCTCGATTATTTTAGTGTCTAATCTTTGCAGCTGTATTATTAAGACAGACATTGTCCCTTGAGCTTTCCCTATAATGACATGATTTCTGTTTTTAAGAAATCTGTTCACGTGCTCTAATGTGTCTGCTTCCAAGGCTTGGGTACTGAATTGTACATTGATTTGCTGCAGTGTAATTTGAAGGGAAACACAAGCGGCAAATCCATGGATGTTAAGGCCATATGCTATCCAAAAGTCCTAAATCTGTGTCGACTGTTAAGAAAGGGCATTCAGGTTTGATTTTTAAGTCATTATTGAGTATTAATAAATATATTTTTGTGTTGCTTTCTTCCAATGCTCCGGTAGTGAGGTGATCTTATTGAAACACAAACAATTTGACAGGGGCTTGTCGCGGTAGATACAAACTTGATATTTTCTCATCTGGTGTATTGGGGGAGGTGGGATGTGGTGTTGGGGGAAGGACACAGTTTCAAAATGAGGGAGCTCTTGGTTAGGATGGAGGGGAGGGGAAATTTCTTTTCCCAGGAATCCTCTTCCGCAGAAAGCACTCAAGGCTACATAATTGAACATTTTCAAGGCTGAGTTAGACAGATTTTTGACCCACAAGGGAGTCAAGGGTTATGGAGGGCAGGTAGGAAAGTGAAGTTAAAGCCATGATCACATTAGCCCTGATCTAATTGACCAAATGAACACTCGTGCTCCTGTTCCTTGTGTTCTTAAATAATGTACACTTCAGTTTGAAGGGGAATGGAATATATCCTTGAAAAAGCAAATTGCTAGAAATTATGAAAAGTAGATAAATGTGGAAGCATTGGATAGTTTTCAAAGAGCTAGCACAGCTTCTGCGCTGTATCATTCTATAGCTCTGCAATAGGGAACCGCATTGTGTAAAGTTGCCAGTTTTACACAAAATTGGAAACAGGATCTGGAGCTCAGCAACAATGATACAACAACTTACACTTACATTCTGACTTTAAGGAAGGGCCTTGTGTTGTTAGTGAGTAGCATCCCTGTCTCTGAACCAGAGGCTTCAGTTCAAATCCCACTCCAGGACTTGATGTGAAAGGGAAAGAATGCAGTCAAACTGGATGACTCTCAACTTGCAAATCCTTCCAACACACATCAACAGTGGACACTAGGGATGGGGGAATTCCTGGTCAGATATGTGAGGGAAAGAAATTGAATCCTCTGCCTTCACAATTTGTGGCTCTAGCCTAAAATTGGCTTGTAAGAGTGTAATAAATCAAAGAGCTGTGGATACTGGAAATCCAAATGTCCTAAATCTGTGCCGACTGCCTCTTCAGTTAAGAAAGTGTATTCAGGTTTGATATTTAAGTGTTTATTGAGTATTAATAAATATATTTTTGTAATGCTCTAGTAGTGAGGTGATCTTATTGAAACACAGATGACTTCACAGGGGCTTGTCGTGGTGAATACAAATTTGATAATTTTTCATCTGAAATAAGCGAAACCAGAAATTGCAGGAGAAACTCAAGAGATCTAGCAGCATCTGTGTGGATAAATTAGAGTTAACACCTTTTTTTTCTCCACAGATGCTGCCAAACCTTTGGAGATTCTCCAGTATTTCTTGCAGAACTGTATGATGCCATAGTGACCTGGACCCCCCAGAGTCAGGGTAGTCAGATGACTAGGCAGCCAGTGTGAATTGGAGTGATGCCAAACGTACACAGATTGGTGTCGAACAATGTGCTGCTGGAAAAGCACAGCCGGTCAAGCAGCATTCGAGGAGCAGGAGAGTAGACGTTTTGAATATAAGCTCTTCATTCTGTTAGTACTCCCTAGTCCAGTCTGATAGATCAAAATTGCACTGCACCACCTCATCATCACCTGACATTCGTCCGATTATTTTCAACAAGGAAGTAATGAGTGATAAGCCTGTGAGATGGATAGAATTGCAGAGATGCCTAATATTGAATTACAGAATGGATACAGCACAGAAAGAGGCCATTCAGCCTGTCATGTCAATGCTGGCCATCTGCAAAGACGGTCCTCATCCAGCTTCCCACAGCCCAAGCTTTCTCACATCATGTCCTGATCCAATTCTGTTTTGAAAACCGTGACTGAATCTGCCTCCACCACAAACTCAATTAAATATTAAAATCCAGTGTCAATGAGCATGGGTCTCACTAGCCATTTGTTTCACGTTTGGTTTGATTTGTGGTAAAATCCTGGCAGTATCTTTGTGCCCAGTTCACATGGCCTCCCAAGAAAGAAAGGACGAGGTCGGAAATGGTCTTCAGTAGAAGGTGGTCACTCAATCTCAGATAACTTAAGTGCATTTCGGAAGGAATTGGGAAAAACAGTTCATGTTTTTAAAAGCAAATAAAATAGATACAATCTTGCATCTACTACAGATGCACAATGTTTTACTCAAAGTGAATGCCAACGTACTGGGAGTCTGTATGAGCTGGACATGTTGAGTATAGTAAAACTAAATGCTTAGTTTTCCTAGAATCTGTTTGATTTCTGTCTGAAATAAACATGTCAGTGCATCTGTCCAAACCAACAAAATTCTATAGCATCACCTCCCTCATCATTCTGACATAACCCAGAAGTTCATTTCCAAAACTGATTGCTCATTATGTAAACAAATTCCTTCTGATGCTCATCCTTAATTTGCCTTAACCTGTTTGTGCCTGGGTTCCCTTCTATTAATCTCACAGTTTATGCTAAAGTAATGCTCTAGGTCTACCTTTCGAATACCATATCACACCTAATTCTGTAAAGCCATGTCTCTTGAGTGTATCAGATTAATGGATTCAAAATGCAGCGGAGAGGTTTTGTGGTATTCCCTAGAGACGTTAGGTCACAAATGGGGCCAGTAAATATATTAATAGAAAGGTTGCGTTGGAGGGGGGAGGATATCGGTCAGCAGGAAGAAGATGAAGTGTTCTGAGTACAGCTGGAAACTGGAGTTTGTCCAGGAATCTCCTTGGCATTTGTTAGAGGCCTTCGTGCAACAGAGTGAGCAGTGCAAGGAATTTCATAAATTCATAAGCAGAACAGAGCAGTGCTGTTATCATGGGAGGTTTAAGCTTTCCTGTCATTAAGTAGTCTGATATGGGGCTCATACATTTGCTGCTTCTAATTGATTCTAATGTGTTAACCGGTATTGATGTTGGCTTAATGGAATCACACTCACTTATATTAGAGAGATCACCTCTTGTGTTGAAATTTGAAATGTATTCCAGTATTCGGGTCCCTCTTTGCTCCTTCAGCCACACTTTGTTCTGAGGATTGTTAACTAGTCAGAGAACCCCCTCCTTACTTTTCTGCCTCCAAACAAATCTTAGGAGGTTGGCATTACTCAGACAATAGCTCTGTGGAATTATAAAGACATTTCCCAGTTATAAAAGAAAGCCAAACCCCTGCCACATTATCTTCCAGCCTGCCACTGGATCATTCAGCTTGTTTTGTTTGTTCCTTCCTCATTGATAAATATGGGAGCGGGAGCCTGACTGAGCAGGAATGGGGTACTCAGACTTGCTGAGCGGCAGGGAGTGTGTTCTTTATAATTTGCTCGAGGCTAGGCAACTGCTGGGTGGTGGGTCTGGGAGTGGGGGGAGGGGAATATTTCTCCAGAGGTCAAGTCACAACCTGGACTCAGGTCATTGTACATCATGCAAAGATTAAGGGCTATGTGGGGGAGTAGTGTGCACCATCCAACAGTATAATTTTAAAATACAGGGAGAATGTATATAGAGTCATAGAATCATAGAGATATACAGCACAGAAACAGACCTTTTAGACGTACCACCCTCTCTGTGAAAAAGTTGCCCCTTAGGTCTCTTTTATATCTTTCCCCTCGCTCCCTAAAACTATGCCCTCTAGTACTGGCCTCCCCCACCCCAGGGAAAAGAGTTTCGTCTATTTATCCTATCCATGCCCCTCATGATTTTATAAACGTATATAAGGTCACACCTCAGCCTCTGATGCTCCAGCCTATTCAGCTTCTCCCTATAGCTCAAATCCTCCAACCCTGGCAACATCCTCGTAAATCTTTTCTGAACCCTTTCAAGTTTCACAACATCCTTCCAATAGGAAGGAGACCAGAACTGCACGTGTCCAACCTTCAGTCTTCCGGCACCGCACCTGTGACTATCGATGATACAAATATGTTACACCAAATAGAGTTGACCTATCACCCATCTGCATAACAAGACCTTTTGAGTAATTTTCAGACATTTTTTAAGCAGTGACTTTCACTGGCTGGGTTTGACCTAGGCAATTATCAAGATTGCTTCTGAACTGAGGAGAATGGACAGGAATAATTGTGGGGTTATCCATTTCGGTGAGAAGAATAGAAAGGCAACTTATTACTTAAATAGAGAGAACCTTCAGAGTGCTTCGGTGCACGAATACACAGGCACAGTAGGTAATAAAGAAGGCAAATGGAGTTTTGACATTTACTGCTAAAGGAATAGAGTCAAAAAGTAGGAATGTTTTGCAACTGTACAAAGTGAGACTGCATCTAGGCTATGGCGTGCAGCTGTACTCTACTGGAACAGGGATAGAGTTGCATTGAAGGCAGTCCAGAGGAGGTTCATTAGATTAATTCCAGAGAGGAGAGGTTTGTCTTCTGAAGGGATTGAGCAGGTTTAGGCCTATACTCTACTGAGAGGAGAGCTGAGATATATAAAATGTAAATGGGGATTGACAAGAATGAAGTCGAGCAGATGTTTGTCCTCGCGAGGCAATCTAGAATGAGGGGTTATAGTTTCAGGACAAGGGGTGGCACATTTCAATGGGAGATGAGGATAAATTACTTCTCTCAAAGGGTCATGAATCTATAAAATTCATTACCCCAGAGTGCGGTGGATGCTGGGACACTGAGTAAATTTAAGGAGGAGATAGACAGATCTTTAATTAGCCTGAAGGGTGGAGAGATAAGTGAGAGGAGGGGGGGGTGGGGAGAAAGTAGCATGGAGTACAATAGGTGAGTGGGGGAAGGGATGAAGGAGATAAGCCCGGAGGGGCGGGGGGGAAGGTAGCATGGATAGGTGGAAAAGAAGATAGGACAGATAGGACTGAGCTGGAAGTTTGGAACTGGGGGGGGAGGTGGGGGAAGGGGAAATGAGGAAACTGGTCAAGTCCACATTGATGCCCTGGGGTTGAAGTGTTC
>NC_057735.1:12274201-12292038 GCF_004010195.1 Chiloscyllium plagiosum
AACGTGCAACTACCCTGCTGAAGTTTGGAACAAACTTCCAATAAAATCCGCTGAGTCCTAATAATCAAAGCACCTCTTTCTTTGAGGTTGGTCATGGAAGTTCCTCGATGATCTTCTTCTTTGCATTCCATGGGGTCAAACTTCCATGATCGATGTTATGTTCCAAGAATGTCACCTCAGCTTTCGCGAATTCAGTTTTATTTAAGTTTATCACCAGTTTTGCTTCTCATAGTCGTTCAAAGAGCTCTGCCAACTATACCATGTTATCCTTCCAGGACTCTCTAAAGATCATTACATCGTCGAAATAGACTGCACAGTTTGTTAACCCAGCCACAACTCTGTTCATGAGTCTTTGGAATGTGGCGGGTGTGTTCTTAATTCCAAAGGGCATTACTTTAAACTGATAGAGGTAAAAACAATGACAGCAGCAGGCTCTCTGTCTGTAATCCTGATGAAGGGCTTTTGCCCGAAACGTCGATTTTACTGCTCCTCGGATGCTGCCTGAACTGCTGTGCTCTTCCAGCACCACTAATCCAGAATCTAGTTTCCAGCATCTGCAGTCATTGTTTTTACCTAGATCTTTAATTAGCAATGGGTTAAAGGGTTGTTGTGAGAGGGCAGGAAAGTGGAGTTGAGGCCAAGATGAGATCAGCAATGATTGTATTAAATGGCAGAGCAGGTTCGAGGAGCTGAATTACCTATTCCTGCTCCAAGTTCTTGTGTTCTTAGCAATCTATTGGATATTGATCCAAGTGCTGAAGGTGGTGTGGTATAATCTGATTGCATGTGTTGAAGATGAATTCGGTAGGCTTACATCAGTGATCACATGCTATTTGAACTCTGAGAAGTGAGGATGGAGTAAACCTGTACTGGAGCGTTGTATTTTTCAGTGTATGTGTATATAAATAAAAAGTTTATTAGAACTCTGCATATTCAGAATGAGGCACAGATATGCAGCGGATGTGGAGTAGAGACTGTACAGACTAAGTAAACAGTGTAAGACTGGTCACCAACACGCAAACCTCACGGGAGGCAGGATCCATCAAGACAGATTGAGCCCGTTGACTGATCAAACCAGTTGGAGCCTCGGCAAATGAATTTGAGTAAGAAACGACATCACCAAGGCTGGAAAATTCCAGGCCTTAAAAGAAGGAGCAAACGTTCCATTAAACAAAGATTTAATATATAAACGTATGAAACCTACGGGCAGAAAAAGATGATTTGCCCCACCCTACCTCAATAGATGGAGCACTATGGTTCAGTCCATGCGATCACCCACACATATGCCGATTCATAGAATCATCAATCAAAGGAGGCCATCAAGCCTATCACATCTGCTGGCTATTTGAAAGAGCGAACAAAATACTGGAGAACCTCGATTATCCAACATTTGATTAACCAAACTTTGGATCATCCGAACAAGATCGTAAGGTCCCGGTGCATGGCTAACTCTGTTATCCAGCATTGATTATCCGGCATTCAATTAACCAAATGAAATACTCTCCGCCCATGTCCTTCGGATAATCAAGTTTCCTCTGTATATAAATTCATGCAAAATGTACATCTGTGCATATGTCTACCAACAGCAAAAAGGAATCTAATGAGTTCTGATACTGAATGCCTTTGTTCGGACCATAGGAATTCTCATTTTGAAAGAAAGATATTTATACTTTAAAGTTTTGAGGCTGGAGACTGATAGTGCCCTCGACAGTACATGCTAATGAATGGTACCTGTATGAGGAAAGCAGTTTTAAATTAGCTGTATGTGCTTTAGCTCGTAACATAGAGGAGCAACAAATGAATGAACAAAAAAATCAAGTCAGTACTCAGCTATAAAAGATCGATGTTTCTCTTAGCTGTTAAATCTGACCTTTAAGGTTTTCTGTTTCCCCCTGTCCATCACTGAAAACAATTTCTCCCATAGGAGTAAAAATGATGAAACCCGTGCAGAGGAAAGAAAAAAGATTCTTCCTTGTTAAGTCATAAATACAAAGACTTGCAGTCCTAGTTTGTACAGTGCAATTTGCTTCACAATTCTGGCAAATTGCTCCTGAGACCTCAAGACATTCTAATTGGTTGAGCAAGAGGGACAGATCAAAAAGAAATTTACTGCGATGTGGAATTTGACACCAATAACAGTATGTTTATATCAAGGTTCTTTGATTGGAACTGTGAAAAGGAGGTCCTGTACTCTTTTACACAATTCGTTTGTGTTTGTAGAATGCCCATTAAGTGATTTGTGGCCTGCAGTAACAGGTGTGTCTCAGGTTTCCATTGACTGAATAGGTGTTTATTCTTTTCATTTCATACAGTTTACGTGTTCCACGTTGTCTTTGTTAATCATTTCTCTTCTCGCATCACTCCCTGCCATAGCCTTTGGTTCCTTTTTGTGTTTTGTGCTGGGAAGTAGCTCTATTGGTACCAACAGGCCTGTGATACTTTATATAAATGGTCAATTTTCATAGTTAAACCTGGCAGTGCATGTGGGTAAACTATTCCTCATGGCAGGCATTGCAAGATCAAATATGTCTTCATCTGATGCCTAAGCTTGCTGATTTTCCAACAAATTTCAGTGGTTAATAATCAAGCACATTTATTACACTAAGATGTCAGCCAGGATTTCTGCTGCCAAGCTGGAATGTGGTGCTCTGCACTCCCAATGCAAACCTATGATTCTCGACTTAACTCCCGCCCAACTCCTCCTGTGCCCCTCTTTAGTGTCTATTAGAAAAAAATCCTTATTGATAAAAACTTTTTTCACAATAATTATTCCTTCAATTGCGTAATCCCTTAAAGAAGAAAACATCTAAAGTAGTACATAGTGCCTTGTAAAAACAAATATTTATATGTATAGCTGCACATGAAGGACTTTCTCACCACTTGTAGTTGTCAATCAATCTTTACATTAACAGACTGGCATCCCACTATGATAAGGATAGGTTGTAAACTCAGGCAGCAGTAGTATATAATGATCACATTGTGCTTACGTCAACAGATGGCAAAATTTGTTTTCTTAAAAATTTCTTAAAATTAAAGGGCAGCAGATTTGAATGACTTTAAAGCCTAGCAGTTCTAATAGGTTTTAAAAACCTTAACAGTTGTAATGAATTTATCTACTTTTTAATGAGCATTCATGTCTGCTGCTTAAGATACAGTAAGTCAAAGAAGATATTACTATGAAGGAGCAAAGAAGAAATGTTTCATGTTACCAATGAATCTGTTTCTTGTTTGAAAAGTAGGAAGAAGATTTGATGGGGCTCTTGCTCCACTCAATCCGTGTTTCCTGGATCTGAGTTTTGTCAACATGGCTCATCTTGATGATAAGTGTTGAGGGACAATTATACATTGTTATCCATATGTTAAATTAGGTAGCAAAAGACTTTTCAGAGACTTACAATAGTTTTATAGTACAGAGTATACTATGTAGTGTAGTACAAAATATAGAGCTGAAAAATGTGTTGCTGGAAAAGCGCAGCATGTCAGGCAGCATCCAAGGAGCAGGAGAATTGACATTTCGGGCATAAGCCCTTCTTCCTGAAGAAGTTGATTTGCTTTTTCACACAGATGGATCTATACAGAACAAGTTGGGTCAAGTCAACAGTTGGAGCTAAATGTCTTGAAGGAAAGAGAAATTAGGTAGAAATTTATGTACTTTTGTACTAAACTATATTTTGTACTTGGAGAAAGTGAGGACTGCAGATACTGGAGATCAGAGCTGAAAAATGTGTTGCTGGAAAAGCGCAGCAGATCAGGCAGCATCCAAGGAACAGGAGAATCGACGTTTTGGGCATAAGCCCTTCTTCAGGAATATTTAGCCAGTTGTTATATATTCCCATGGACTTCCTGGCCATCTTCCATTCATCTGACTGCTGGCCTGTAATATACCCTCCTGAACCTATGTTAGTCAAATGATCCCCACATGAGATTAACTTTTTACACTTTTCATAATCTGAATGTGTATTGATATGTATTTCCTGAACTCTTAAATCCTGCCTCTTTTAAATTTAAGAACTTATTGGCTCTTTTTTTAATTCATTCACAGAATCGCTACAGTGTAGATAGAGGCTGTTCGGCCAATCTAATCTGCATCGTCCCTTCAAAAATCATCCCACCCAGACCCAGACCCACCTTTTCCCTGTAACCCCACATTTCCCACAGCCAATCCATGTATGCTGCACATCCCTGGCCACTATGAGACAATTTAGCATGACCAAACCACCTAACATGCACGTCTTTGGACTGGGGGAGGAAACCAGAGCACCTGGTGGAAACCCATGCAGACCTGGAAAATATGTAAACTCTACACACACAGTCATCCGATGCTGGAATTGAGTATTGAGGTCCTGGTGCTATGAGGCAGCATGCTAACCACTGAGCCACCATGCTGCCCAAACTTAGTCCAACCACAGAAGAGGGGAGATGGAAAGAGAGTCTCAGCTTATTTACAGACTTATTTTAAGTCTGTCTTTTATAAAATCCGTGAAAAGAATGTCAGGAGTTTTACATTTCCCATAATACCCTTCTCAATTCTTCCCTAGCCTCATGCCACATAAAATCTCACAAATGAATTGGATTGAACAGCCTCTAGGCATATTGAAGAAATATGCTGAGAGTTGTGTGGGACTTACCTCCTTATCTAACATTAGCAGTGGGCAGCTGACAAGGCACTAGTGGCGGGTGCTATCTGCGCTTTTCCACAGTGATATATCTTAATCAACTATGCTCAGGCACTTAATGAGTGACACTGGTGGGGGTTGGCTCTCCAGTGGTCAATTAGCCTGCGGATATTTTTTCCAAAGGGGAAGGAGAGAGAACCGTGTTTGAAAAGGGCTGCAACAAAGACAGAAATTGCTGGAAAAGCTCAGCAGATCTCACAGCATCTGTGGAGAGAAATCAGAATTAAAGTTTTGGGTCAAGTGACCCTTCCTCAGAAGGCCGTGTTTGGGTCAGCTTAGCTCCAGAGTTCTGTTACACTGGCTGTTTGAAGTTTTAAAATCCCTATCTCAGCCTTAATATTTTGCAAAGATTAAAAAGAAATTAGACAAGCAAGTGCTATTTTAAACAGCAAAGTTACGGTGCAAAAGCAAATAAGTGGGATTGGTTTATGAAAAAGATACAATTCCTAGGCCTTATGGTCTTTTCTTCTGACTAAATTTTCTCCTGAAAGCCAGATGAAGATTTATTAGATTATTTCTGAACCAAAAAAAAGGATAAGTTATAACAATAGTTTGCAAAGGCTAGGCTTGTACTCTCTTGACAGTAATAAATTAATTGGTGCTGTAAATGAAGTGTTTATGATTAAAGGAGTTGATCAGGAAAGACTGAGAGAAACTAGTCCATCCGTTGGGAGAGTTGAGGGCATTAAATTCAAGCTGGGTTGCTCAGGGGTGAAGTCAAAAAGCACTTCCTCAGAGACAAGGAAGTGGAAATCTGAAGCTTGCTCTCCATCAGAAACTTCCTCTGATTGAAAGTTTCAAAAGTGAAATTTTTGATGAGCAAGGATTATGGAATTGAAAGAGAGAAATGGGAATTAAGATGCAGTGAGTCATGATCTAACAGAATAGCAGAATATTCAAGCAGCTGAATGGCTTACAGTGCAGATTTCCCTACTTTTCTTGTTCAGAATTGTAGAATCCCAGAAATGGTTACTGAAATAACTGCACAAAGGCTGGTATCCCATCACCAAGTCACCCTTTATTTACTGGTACACAGTACACTGTGACTAGCCAGCTCAGAGTCAGTCCCCTGAACTGAGGAGATTGTAAATATTGGTCAGCCAGGACTTTTCTGATTGTCCCAGATTAATGACCCCGATCAAGGACCTTGTCATCAACAACGTCCACCTGGTTCCAATCACTACAGTTACATTTTAGGAAGATGCCACTCGGCCTGTCATCTCACGACTAAATCTCTGCAAGAGTAACTCAGTTCAACTCAATTCCCAGCCCTTTTCCCTGTCAAACTTAAACTTTACATGCATATTCAATTCCATTTGTATCTTCCACCACCTATTCTTAGGTGATCCTAATCACATGTTGCAAAAAATACTCCTTCCTCATGTTGCCATTCATTCTCATGCCAACCAATATAAGTCAGTGGGCTCTGATAATCAAACCTTCCATGAACAGGAACTGCTACAAGGAACACTGCAGCAAGATTTTCCTACACACCCTCAAGTTGTTGCATCGGAGGTAGGACTAACCAATACCTTAAGATAGAGGAGCAGACGTAGGCCTTCAGCCCATCAAGTCTGTTCCGCCAGGTGCAGGTTAGGTGGATTGGCCATGCTAAATTGCCTATAGTTTTCAGGGATGTGTAGGTAAGGTGCATTAGTCAGGGGTAAAGGTAGGGTAGGGGGAATGGGTCTGAGGGTGGGTTACTCTTCAGAGGGTCGGTATGGACTTGTTGGGCCGAATGGGCTGTTTCCACACTGCAGGGATTTTATGATTCAGTGAGATCACAGCTGATCTGACTCTCTAGGAGCCTTCCTGTTCTCTCAGTGAAAATTCATTCATAATCCAAGAAAATATAGAAAATAGGAAAGGAAGGAGGACATTTGTGCCTCCAAGCCTTCTACGCTATTCAACACAATCATGGATGCTCATCTAACTTAGTACCTTTTCCTACTTTCTCCCCATAATCTTTGATCCCTAAGAATTATAACTAATTCCTTCAATATTTTGGCATCAACCACTTCCTGGGACAGAGAATCCCACAGGCTCACCACTCTCTGAGTGTAAACTAGGAAATGAAAGAGGCTGTCAGCTGCACAAGAAATTCAAGAGGGTGCTGCAATGTTGTTGGCTGTTGAGTATATATTCCATTAATAACTGTGGAAATCCATTATGAACTGATGAGGTGTGCACCATGTGAAACAAAACATGCGCCTCTATTTATAGAAAAACACAAATACTTGTTGATGAAATTCACAATTGTATCAGTGATCGTCTGCTGGACTACTGTCCAGAATTTTGTGGGACAGCTGTTAAAGACAAAAGTCTTTTGTAAATTGTGATCTTTTTTTAAACCATGGTAATATTGTGGATGTCATTCTTACATTTTCTATTTAGAAGGGGTAGCCAGCAGTGGAGATGAGACTGTAAATACTTGGGAGGAAAAAAAGGGAAACAAATTCTCATTTTGTTGGCAAAGCCATTGACTGCAAAGCCATAACTGGTTTACAGCAGAAACATTATTTTCTGGAAAATTATTCCTCTCTTACAATGTGGAAAGAAGGGATGATTTCACAGTGGAGCGCACATCAGTGAGGATAGGTAACTGCACAATAAAGTCAACGTTGGAACCCCACCAAAGGATGCATCCTCAGCCCCCTACTGTGCTCCCTGCACACCCATGAGTGTGTTGCCAAATTCCAAACGAGCGCCACCGATATATTTGCTGACAACACCTCTGTATTAGGACAGATATCTAACAACAACAAGTCAAAATACAGAAAGGAGAGAGAGGGCTTGTGACATAGTGCAGTGAGAATAACCTCTCTCTCAACACCAGCAAAACTAAAGAACCGATCATTGACTTCAGAAAGAAAGAAGGAGAACAAGCCCCTTCTACGTCAGATGAGGTTGAGAGGGTGGAAAGTATCAAGTTCCTTGGAGTGATGGTAGTCAACGATCTGTCTTGGACTTCCCACGGTCAAGAAGACACAATAATGCCTCTTCTTCCTCAAGTGGCTCAGGACATTGGGCATGTCCATAAGGACCCTCACCAGATGCACCACTGAGAGCATACTATCCAGGTACATAACAGCCTGGTATGGCAACTGCTCTACCCAGTACTGTAAGAAAGTACAGAAGGTGGTGTGAACAGCCCAGACCTGCACAGTAGACAGCCTTCCATCCATGAACTCCATTTACATGGCTCGCTGCTGACAACGCCAAAGACCCATCGCACCTTGGTAATGACCTCCTACAACCTCTTCCATCAGGCTGAAGATACAGAAGCCTGAACACATGCACCAGCAGGTTCAGGAACAGCTTCTTCCTGGCCATCATTTCCTGGCTAGAGACTCTCTGGCCTCAAATAATGTTGATTTTGCTCATGCTAATCTCACCTAGTGCACACCCTGTGCAATGGAACCTGAATGCCTCATTCTAAGTCACTTTGATCTGCACATCCTTGCTTACTCTGATGTGCCTGCACTGCTTGTGAACAAAGCTTTTTACTGTATTTCAGTACATGTGACAATAAATAAATCAATCAAACCAATCAATCAACCCTTTCATGGAGACCACGTTTTATCTTATTATCACAAGGAGCTGGTGGCTATTGCATACCAAGCAAAGGTAATGAAAGCAAACAAAATGGTGTAAAGAGGAGGCAACACGTCTGTCTTATGGATGTTAGATAAATGCCCCAGTCTCCAATGGAGTGGATAGGAAGTGCATATTTATTATGAGTAATATTTATAAACAAATTACTTCAATGGTAATATCCTGAGATTGCAAAAGGTGCAATATCAATGCAAGTCTCCCTTTACAAATCTCTACACTGCCTTTTGGTGCCAGACTGACGGGCAGCCTAACGGTAGTTTTCCAATAACACCGTAGCTGTGTTCCCATGCGACACTATGTTATAGAAAATCGTGCAATAGAAAGAATGGGAAAAACAGGCAAACCACCAAAACTACCATTAAAAGTCAAAACAAAAAGAGTAGTTAGCCTAACTCAAATGATAGCACAGTCAAACTAAATGTTGACCTGTTGTATAGTACTGCAAAGTGCAATTCATCAAAATGGTCAACTAATTACTCTCAATTGGCATCTATACCTGCTGACTGCACTAAATTCGAGCCAGTCTTTTGATCCCATCCAATGGTAACACTGCACAAGTCAGATCCCAGAATGAAACCTGCATTGATAGATCAAGGGCTGAATCTTAATTTATTTCCCTAATTGTCGGTTTTGTCAAATCTTTGGAGAGTTTCACATCATGATGCTTGGGGATGTCTATCACCTTATTTTATAAAACCAGCTTGATTGATTACCTACTCCACCCCTCTCACACATTCGAGCACCATCATACCATGTGGCATTTCCAAAACAACGCACCACTTCCTGCATATCCCAGAATTGACCACCATCCGTGGTGCAGCACCATCTTTAAAAAGATATTGTGCAGCTAGACAAGAGCTGTCAGTTCAGAGGTTCCTGACTGGATGTGGCAGACAATGGAAAATTGGTGCCTCTCTTTGTGGGCAGGGACATGGTGATGCTGATGGGAATGGAGTGATGCAGAGGCAGAACATCCTTTTCTCCCAGGCCAACAGAGGATGCCGTTCTACTGGAACCGTGCCAACCTGGACAAGGGTTACCATCCCAGCCAATACAGTATCAACCACTTGAAGGAATGCACAGAACGTAGGAAGAAGATTAATGACCTTCTCCACCATCTTCTCATTGATACCTCACACTCACTCTATCTTTGCTACTACAACCACCATTTCCTGCAACATCTGCCCCACTCACTCTAATCCTCACTAACATCTGACTCTGACCAACCCTGAACCTCTTCTGCACAGCACACTCACTGCCTCAGGGCATCTCCACACATGCTCCAAAAGTAACAGTGTGCCACCCATCTCTCTCTCCCACACCTGCTATGTACAGAGTTTCCTGATTCCACCCACCCTGAGCAGCTGACTGACCATGTCCAAGCCCCATACTGGTATTTTATTTGCAGTTGGTTACCATCGTGATTTAGTCACTGAAACAGATTTACAAAGGGCTGCAGATATTCTTGAATGTCTCAACATATTTTTTTAAACAAAAAATAAGTTCTTAATGCAAACAACAAAGCCAAGTTTTAAACTGCTCCTCAACCCTGTCCTTTTACTGTTGGTCAATTCCAGTGAACTTTCACTCTTATCTCAATTCCTTAAGTTTTTAAATTAACAGGTTGCTCCCGGCTTCTTGTCCTCAGGCTGGAGAGACGTTTCCACAATGCTTTTCAAAGTCCACTAGCACAAGCACAAATATTTCACAATACCCTTCACGAAGCTCTTCACGAGAAAGTGCACTAGCCAACTGACCATGTGATGCCGACATGGAGTCCAGACCTCCACGCACCGTGACACCTAGTGCCGGGAATGAGAATCGCGCAAGAGCGAACAGGAGTTCTCTTTATTAAAAAAAGAGGTTGGCAGTTCACAAATCGCGTTATAGACAAATTGCATTCAATAAACACACGTTATAGGACAACTGCCTGTCGTCTCTCAGGATTGCTCCGATTAGTCCGAGCTGATGGTCCTACTGCTGAAATCACACTCTGGCAGCATCGTTCCTGCCAACTTTGGGCAGGAGTTGAATTTTCAAATTTTCAGAGATTTGGGAATCCAAATTTCTCAGGGCCTCAGCGTCCGCGTGATCATCACTTGCCCAGATCTTAACCCTTTCATGCAACAATCTCACCTCAAGTTAAGACTGAAGCCTAAGTGTCAGGCATCTATTTGATCGTGAGACACGTTAAATGCAAATCCCTTAAACCATCCTCACTTGATGAATCCCCTGTGTACTCTTCCCCATAGGGTTAAATAGACAAAGCAGGAAAATTAGCTGAACATTCCCATTCCCCACAGGAAGGGTTGCCAATCTGTTGGATAGTTTCCTGGAAACTTCATCAGGAAGATTAAATTGACACTGCTGGAGACTTCAGGACAGTCCTGGAGGGTTGACATCTTACTAATTCAGCCATGAAAAACTGGATGGGGAATCATTATTTCGCGCCTTGCTGACCTGATCAATTCCCAACTAGTCCTTCCACCTTTGGAGGATCACTAAAAACCACTGGTACAGAAGGGAAAATAACAAACTCTCAGATGGCCCATTATTTCAGAGTGAATGAGTACACCTGCAACCTTTGTGAAATCATGCACCAACATATGTCATCATCCTCACATTCCAGATTGGACCAGGTTAGAACACTTACCAAGTTACGATGTAGTGTTCAATTCTGTCTCTGGAGGTTATTATCCAGTCTTTTATTACCGTCAGAAATACTCTACAACTGCTAAGGGCCACATTAGGTGCACCACGGTTTAAGGAGTTGTCATTGTGATCTCAATTGTCTTCCCTTCCCCCACATTGCCACTAGTAATCCTGAAGATTCCTTGTTATGAATAGCGTTATAACCCAGCAGACACCCTGAAGTTGTAAGGCCGTTTATAGTGGGTCAATATTCTGGACATCCTCCCAAACACCAGACTGAATGTAGATACAACAGGAGAGCAACAATGGCTCACCACCAACATCTCAGGGGTAAGTGAAGTTGGCCAATTAATGCTGATTTTGCCAATATTGTTCACATTTCCCAAGAGGAAATAATTTAACATTGGAGGTCATCATAGCCAACCTGAGCTTGCTCTTCATTGCAAATGTTCACATGGCCCCAGTTTCCAACAGCTGTCACTGGATAGCGAACAGCAGAAAGAACTCCAACTGGGTTCCTCCATTCCCCAAAGAAAGTGATACCAATTTTAATGTCATGAAGCCAATTATTATTCAAAAAGGCATGACATTTCATTAGAGATGCAACACAGTCTAAAATTTGGATAATACTCATATAAAAAATAAAATTTTGAGAACAAATTCTTTTGAGCAAAGTGTTGAGGGAGTTGTCTTTTACACACATAACCTTTTTGAGGGATTTACTTTCAACCATCTGGCACACCTAACATGGCTGTCGAAAGAATGTGGTAGCAGTGCCCATGCCAGTCATTTATTGTGTCTGCCTCTCGCCTCTTCTCTGTTATTATTATGAGGTCTCATTCTCCCATTGCACTTGGAGAAGACATAGGGGCTTTGACTGGACCTATGGGTCAATGCTGCCCAAGGGACGGAGGTACCCAGAAGGAAAAACAGTAAAACTGATAAATGATAGAAACAGATCCAACTTGTCTTGTACATTTCAAAATGGTGGCCATTATGTTCATTTCCAAGTATTTACATTTTCCCTTTTACTGGCTTCTCTGTCTGGATGCAGTAAAGTTAAGGACTGTGCCATTTGGACACGTTAGGCTGATTGCTCGCAAACTTGTCCAAGGCCTTGGTGCAGGATGATTGCACCAAGTAGGCAATCGCAAGACCAAATTGGTCTTCAGGCTCAAATCTGCCTTCCCCTCATGTGGATGCTCGAGGGTGATGGCTGAGGACAGAAGGTTCGATCACCCATTGATTTCATGTTTATTCTGAAAGTCGGCCCTGGCATCCTGTTTCTGTGTGTGCTTTCCTTTCTTCTCCAAGCTGTCAGCCTCTCCCCACAAACAAATCACGATCGATCTACATTCTTCCAGTCTTAATTCATGTTAGTTAAGCTGAGGGAAATACATCGAGTGGAACTATGTTTATGAGTTGTGGCTTTTATCTCAGCCCATATTCTGCTTCTAACACTTTGATTCATGTGGTCAACTTTCACATGGCACACATCAAAACATACTTTCTGGTCGTCCAAAGACCATGGGGCCAACTGTTACATGAGATTGACTTAAACACGGGTGAATACACTGTGGTAAAATAATGTACCTGTACCCTTACCAGCATCTCTGTGATGGATCTTTTTTTGAATCTGATAGATCCTAGTCAGGGACAACCAAACAACAGGCATTTGATGTAGAATTTTCTCTGTAGTTACCTCATGAACTATCACCCAGTGATGTCATGAATGGAGACAGAGCATTGCTGAAAGCCCTCTGTCCCCATTCATGATGTCATTGCAAAGGGGAATCATAAAGTCATTGACCTGAAGCATTGACTCTGTTTTTCTCTCTCGACAAATGCTGAGTATGCTTTCTGTTCCTATTCCAGATTGCCAGCATTTGCCTTTAGAATTATACAAAGTCTGATAGCTGCTGCCTTCATAGTTAACAGACAGTCATAATAAGGTGAAAAATGACGAGTGAAATACGGTTGCAATTTTTCTCAGTGTTGCTGCAGTTGGGCATGTGGCTTGTTGGGCCTTTTCAGAGACTCACAAATTGCAGACTCTCCTCAGAGAGATTTTCATAAGATACTTAACAGAATAAGAATGACTTGCCCTTATAAAACAACGTTCACGACCTCAGTATGTTTCAAAGCCCTGTGCAGAAAATGAAATACTTTGAAGTTTAGCCACTAGAGTAATGTATGAAACAGAAGGCAACGTTACCACAGTAAAATCTTATAAGATTGAGAAGCAGCAGACAATCGGTTTTTAGGTATTGGTTGAGTATCACTTTGGTGAGGGAGAACACGCCCTCCTCTTCAATCAGTGCAATGGGATCTTTTTAAACCCAGCAGGTAATAGTAGTCTAGTCTCCAAGTCTCACGGTTGCATTCTCAAGGGCTTGAACACAAAAACCAAAGCTAACACTCCAATGCAATGCGGTGTTGGAGGTATCGCCTTACAGATGCGACATTAAACCCCATCTTGACTTAAATAGATGTAAAAGATCCCACGGCACTCTCCTGGAGAGGAGCAGGGAGCTTTCTCTGGTGTGGCATCAAAATCTATCTCTAAATCAACATTAGAACAGGGGGCCCACCCAGTCATTTGGGCTCCGCTGACGCCTCAGCAAAAGAGCTGGATAGTAAATGTACAGACTTGCATATAGGAAAAATAAATTTCAATGTCTGTATGTAAAGCAATGTAATGTGTGCACAGGGATGGCATGACCAATTGTAAAGAGATCCAAATAATTTTATGGATAAAGTATATTTTTGAAATTAAAAAAATTACACAAATCGGATTAACTGGTCATTATCACATGTCTGTTTTTGGCTAAGAGTACATGACTCCTGCATTTCTTTGGTTATGAATATTAACCTTAAATTTGGGGGGGTGGGGTGGGGGGGTCAGCTGAAATAAAATGAAGTGAGAAGAAAAAGCATTTCAAGCCTTGATTTGGAGATGCAGGTGTTGGACCGGGGTGTACAAAGTTAAAAATCACACAACACCAGGTTATAGTCCAATAGTTTTAAATGGAAACACTAGCTTTTGGAGCACTGCTCCTTCTGCTCTGACCACCTGATGAAGGAGCAGCACTCCAAAAGCTAGGGCTTCCAATTAAACCATTTGAAGCCTGGTGATGACTGAAGCATCAGAAAGGTCACTGTGTTAAGGAAAGTGTGTTTAAAACAAGTAATGTAACTCAGCACTGATGATCACACAGTATTTGGCCAAAGTTCTGTTTAAAACAAATCAGGGCATCAGATGTAATAATGTGGACTGTTTATTAGCTAAAAACAGTGCTTGATTATAGAATTGTGATCATATGATTAATTATATGATATAAAAGGTGCTAACAGCATGACTTAAGGTCAAATTTCATGAAGATCAAGAGATAAGCCTCTTTTCATGGCAAAAGAAGCCAGTCCTGATAAGTTAATTGGATCAAACTGGCTGTGGAAAACACGATATTTGCAAACTGATCATTTGCAGGAGACTGAACAGTGACAAAGTTTGAATACACAGTTTGGCCGAGTGGAAGAAGAGTCTGAAGAAAGCTTGCTGCAGAGTACAGTTAACTAGCTCAGGAGGAGGTGTTCTGATCTGTGGAGTTTGGGATGGAGCAGGATCACCACCTGTTTCAGCCTGATTCTCAGACAAATCATTGAGTCATAGTGATGTACAGGACAGAAGCAGACCCTTCAGTCCAACTCATCCATGTCGACCAGATATTCTAAATTAATCTAGTCCCATTTAACCCATATCCCTCTAAACCCTTCCTATTCATGTACCCATCCAGCCTTTTAAGTGTTTTAATTGTAACAGCCTCCACCACTTCCTCTGACAGCTCATTCCACACATGCATCACCCTCGATGTGAAAAAGCTACCCGTCGGTCCCTTCTATATCGATCCCACATATCGTCCTTTAGTTTTTTTCCCATACCCTTAGAAAAAAGACCTCAGCTATTCACCCTATCCATGCCCCTTGTGATTTTATAAACTGCTATAAGGTCACCCCTCATCCTCGGATGCTCCAGGGAAAAGAGCCCCAAACTATTCAGCTAGCTCAAACCCTCTGTCCCAGCAACATCCTCATAAATTTTTTCAGCATCCTTTCAAGTTTAACAACATCCTTACCATAGAAACGTGACCAGATTTATATGCAGTATTGTAAAAATGGCCTACCAATGTTCTGTACAGCTGGAACGTGACCTCCCAACCACTATACTCAATGCAATGACCAATTAAGGTAAGTATACCAAATGTCTTCTTCGTTACTATATCTGCCAGTGACTCCACCTTGAAGGAACTATGTACCTGCACCCCAAGGTCTCTTTGTTCATTAACACTCCCCAGCTCATGTAAATGGGTTCATTTGTGATTGTAAGTAGTAAGTGGGTAAGAATTTTTGCAGTATTTTCTGGAGTGTAACATGCTTTAATAAAGAAATTCTATGTTCTATAATATAACAAATGATACTGAAGGACTGTTACACAAACTGGGTACATTTCATTGTTAGAACTGTCTAGGGTTATTGATGTCCATATTAAAAATGACAGACCAGGGAAAGTGGGATTAAAAGCTTATAGTTACAATAGTGACTGCAGTTCTAAGAAGATTTAATTGGCTGTAAAACACTTTGAGACATGATAGTCATGGAAAGTACCATATAAATGCAAGATTTTTTTTTCTCTTTTGATGGCTATGTGTAAAGTGGTCACAGAAACTAAATGCAATGTCAGCACTTAACGAGCTGACTAATTAAAAATGAGCCATTGTCTGCAGATTTCTCTGAAATTCATACAGGGTGTTGAGAAAACAGGATGTGCGTACACAAACCAAAATCTGCTTTTGATTCTACAGTGTCTGTGGTTGATCAAATTGCTGATGAATATGTTGAGTTTCTAAATCTCTTTTCCACACTGTTACTGAGACACAGTTCAAAACACAAGGGCAAAATGATGTATTATCTGTTCATGATCACCATTTACTGCACCCTGAACTAATCCAAGTCCATTCCACTCCAAGTCCAAATCAAGTTAGTTATCCCACTTAATTTGTTTCGATGCAAAAATGAATATTCCAGCTCACCTCTATTTCTTCCATCTCCATTTTAAAATGTCCTTCAATTTATTAGTGCAAGGGATAAATTACTTTCATTACCAATTAAATGAACTGATTCAACATATACCAGTGAATGCTAATCAGAAGATAAAAATAGATGTTGTTTAATTGTGTTACATAATGGCAGGGAATGTTCTGGCTGCTTGAATAGGAGTCACTAAACCATTATCCCAAAATTAGTTTTAAGAATCATAAAATAATATAGTTGAGAAGTTCACATAACTTCTCAAGCTTACCTATTTAAAAAATTGCACTTTTTCCACAGTCCTGCATTTTTCTTTTCTCTTTCAGGTATCTGATTCTCTTTCAAAAGTTACTATTAAAATTGTTTCCACGACCTTTTCAGTCAGACAACTCCAGATCCTTATAACTGGCCATGCAAAACAAAAATGAATCATCTCCCCTCTGGTTCTTTGGCCAATTACCTTCCTCTGGTTACTGATTGCCTTGCCAGTAAAGTCAGGTAACTCATCAAAACGGCACACATTTTTCAATACCTCTATTAAATCTTCCTGTAATTGCGAAATAACTCCACCGAGGCTGGTATACCATCACCAAGTCCCCCTTTATTTACATATGGAGTGTCCTTGACACTGATCCAGCTCCCTCAGAGCCAGCTCTCAGAGTGAGCAAAACCTCTAACACTCCTGTTTATATCTGTCAGCTAGGGCTCCCTGATTGGACCAGGTTAACAGACCCAATCAGAGAACTCTTATTTTATGATGTTCACCTAACTGACCTCATTACAATCACTACACATGTTGTGATGGGTGATGGTACAGTCTTGGGATTAGTATCAACAATCAAGGGGGGAGGCCAGAACTAGAGGGCATAAGTTTAGGGTGAGAGGAGAAATATAATTTGGGGCCTAAGGGGCAACTTTTTCACACAGAGGGTGGTGCATGAATGGAATGAGCTGCTAGAGGAAGTGGTGGAGGCTGGTACAATTACAACATTTAAAAGGCATCTGGATGGGTATATGAATAGGAAGGGTTTAGAGGGATATGGGCTAAGTGCTGGCAAATAGTACTAGATTAGGTTATGATATATGGTCGGTGTGGATGAGTTGGACCAAAGGGTTTGTTTCCGTGCTGTACATCTCTATGACTCTATGACACACGTGTTCACAATTCCTAGAACTGAAGCCTGACCAGAATCTTTAAAATTACTGTTCAGAAAACATTTGCCTTCACTCAACAATCCTCCCACTAACCATCCTCCTCCCCACAACCCCATTCACATATAAACTGTGGTCCCACCTGCTTTCCCTCTGGGGTCTCACAAATTGCGAAGAATTAAAATGAGATCTGTATGATCCTAGCTGAGATCAGCAAATTTGTGTTAAAATCTGGATAGAAATTAGAATCAGTAATTTCTCTTTTAAAACATTGACAATACATGATGAGATTCCAGGTATTACTAAGAAAACAAAGCCACAGGATTCAAGAGTTTTGAAAAGTCAAGACTAATCTTTACGAAATAAAGTTAGAATGGTAATACAATCTACAATATGTCGGAGGAGAAAGTGAGGACTGCAGATGCTGGAGATCAGAGCTGAAAATGTGTTGCTGGAAAAGCGCAGCAGGTCAGGCCGCATCCAGGGAACAGGAGAATCAACGTTTCGGGCATAAGCCCTTCTTCAGGAATGAGGAAAGTTTGTCCAGCAGGCTAAGATAAAAGGTAGGGAGGAGGGACTTGGGGGAGGGGCGTCGGAAATGTGATAGGTGGAAAGAGGTCAAGGTGAGGGTGATAGGTCAGACTGGGGTGGGGGCGG
>NC_057735.1:12293228-12321074 GCF_004010195.1 Chiloscyllium plagiosum
AATTGTACCAGCCTCCACCACATCCTCTGGCAGTTCATTCCATACACGTACCACCCTCTCTGTGAAAATGTTGCCCCTTAGGTCTCTTTTATATCTTTCCCCTCTCACCCTAAACCTATGCCCTCTAGTTCTGGACTCCCCAACCCCAGGGAAAAGACTTTGCCTATTTATCCTATCCATGCTCCTCAGAATTTTGTAAACCTCTATAAGGTCACCCCTCAGATTCCGACGCTCAAGAGAAAACAGCCCCAGCCTGTTTAGCTTCTCCCTGTAGCTCAGATCCTCCAACCCTGGCAACATCCTTGTCAATCTTTTCTGAACCCTTTCAAGTTTCACAACATCTTTCCGATAGGAAGGAGACGGTTCATTTTTTATTTGTTTAGTGAGAAAAATCTGGTTGAATGTGTGAGGTGGATATGCGAAGGACAGCTGAGAGGTGATCATCAGTGAAAGAGGATCTGTATTTGGATTTGTTGAACTGCATCACTGAGAATGTCTGTTCGCATATATAGGCAGATCCAAAGAGGATTAGAATCTTCTGAGCATGCCTCCTCATGTGTGGAAAGTTCTCCTCTTTGAGGGAAGAGTAAAAATCAAGCAGTAGACTGACCTAAAGTACTCTGCCAGAAGTGTGTCAGACTGCAGGTCAATGAGTTCAAGCTGAACATCAGTAGGTGCATTCTCCAACTTGCATGTAAATGGGGGAAAAATCATGTGCATTTCATTCTCAACCGTTTTAAAGTCTTGAAATCACCTTGAAAATTCACCATGCAGTGCTTCTAACATAGATGAGTACCTGTGCAGGTGATCAGCTGAAGGAGCAGCTTCCTTCAGTGTCGGCAAGTGGGTGAGAATGTTGTCCTTCATTTGGCTTGGGAGATGCTGCAACTTTCTGATAAAAGCCTTCACCAAGTTGTACATTTCATGCACAAAAAGGCCCTTGCACTGCAGTTTCACATTTAGTTCATTCATAAGTGCAGTCACATCAACAGCAAAACCAAGGTCTCCAATCCAGTCTGCATCTGAAAGCTGTGGAATGCCATTCCCTTTCTTCACACAGAAATCTTGAATCTCTTCTCTCAGGTCCCATACACTTTTCAGCATGCAAGGTTTGTGAAGGTTTGTAGCTCAGGTTGAGGTTTTGGGTGTAGGTTTGCTCGCTGAGCTGTAGGTTTGATATCCAGACGTTTCATTACCTGGCTAGGAAACATCATCAGTGGTGACCTCCAAGTGAAGCGAAGCTGTTGTCTCCTGCTTTCTATTTATATCTTTCCCCTGGATGGGGTTTTCTTAAACATTCATGCAGGAAGTACAAGTTGTTCGCGGGTGGAACTTTCTCGGATGGCATTCCTTTCCCATCTTCGGGCAAGTTGTAGCATGTTGCGCCCATAGGTTTTTTGCAAGGTTTGTGAAGGTTTGTAGCTCAGGTTGAGGTTTAGGGTGTAGGTTTGCTCACTGAGTTGTAGGTATGATGTCCAGATGTTTCATTACCTGGCTAGGTAACATCATCAGTGGCGACCTCCAAGTGAAGTGAAGCTGTTGTCTTCTGCTTTGTTGTCGCCACTGATGATGTTACCTAGCCAGGTAATGAAACGTCTGGATATCAAACCTACAGCTCAGCGAGCAAACCTACACCCTAAACTTTTCAGCATTTTGCCCAGGCTGAGCCACCTGACCGCTGTGTGGTAGCTTATGTCATGATGTTCAGTCTCATTTTCCTCCAAAAGTGCAACAAATTGCTTGTGATTCAAAGCTCTTGCTCTGATGAAGTTAACTATTTTAGTTACAACATCAACCACATGGTTAATTTTTAACACTGATTTACACAACGCTTCCTGATGTATAATACAATGCAAAAATACCAGTTTCTGTTCAGGGTCAATTTCTGTCACTTTATCCTGCATTCTCTTTAAGAGTCCAACATTTTTTCCCGTTAGATTTGGACAACCATCCGTTGTCACACCCGCCAGCTTGTCCCATTTTAGTCCAAAAGTGTCCAAACATGCATTTACCTCCGTGAACAAATCATGACCAGTTGTTGTTCCTTTCATTGACTGCATGGCTGCCAGCTCCTCCGTGATTTTAAAGTCCGTAGTTATCCCACATACGAAAATGAGTAGCTGGGCTGTGTCATGTACATCGCAGCTCTCATCCAAAGCCAAGGAAAAAAAGTCAAAGTTGACCGCTCTGTGCTGCAGCTGAAGCTCCAGATTTCTTGAGATGTCCCCAGTCCTTCTCGTAACAGTGCGTCGGGAGAGGGGCACATTCTCAAATGCCTCCTTTTCTCCGGGCGTATTAGTTCTGCAGAGTCCAACAAGCACTCCTTAATAAACTCTCAATTAGAAAACGGTTTACTGTTTCTGGCGATTTTGTGGGATATGATATAACTTGTCTTGGCGTGAGCTGACATTTTGAGGGCTAGCCAGCAAGCATCACTTTTAGCTATTCACCACGCACATACACGCGCATGTGCGTCCATACGTGAATAAAAAAAGCATCCTTTTCAAAACAAAAGCAATACAGTTGTATTGTGTGCATGGTGTAAATACTTTTTCATTTATGTTCTAATTTAAGATTGACCTCATGCGGGCCAGACAGGAACGACCAAAGGACCAGATATGGCCCGCGGGCCGTAAAATGCCCAGGTCTGCCCTAGATATTACTCACATTGTGGGAAACCAAAACTGCACCTATTCATGGGTACAATTCCAGCTTGACTTCAGACAGCTAGCTTTACCAAGCTGGATCTGCCCCGAGATTTCACTGAATTCCAATCTCACTCAGCTGCAGCAACCATGTACTGCTTGTGGACTGCTTTCAACCCCATTCTCAGGTGGACTGAATTGTTAATGGCTTACAAGCCACTTCTGAGCTATTATGGTTCACAGGTCTTTTCCTGAATCCTAAACTCGACTCTCAGCTGCACCAACTGGTTCCCTGGACTTGTCCTGAGTTCTAATTGTATGAAGGAATCAAATGACTCCTGGAACCTCTCCCTAAGCTCTCAGTTTCAGCCACTTTCTCAGCAGCACAGGTAACAGCGGAACCTCCCCAGTGGGCAGCCATCCTTCTACACCTTTCCATCTGTCTCTGACTAACTCTAAAACTGTCTTTTCAGCAACTCTTGAATTGTTCTGGGCATATTATTTAAAAACATGCAACAAACACCACCCCCGTTCTTAGGCAGTAATGGATATAGTAATCATTGTAACACCATGTTCCCTGAATGTTACAATTCTACAGCCACAATTCTTTCCCATGCTTATCAGCTCAGAATACACACAGAACAAATGGATGAGATTGCATTGATTTGATCATGGTCCACTGTGGGAGAATATTTGGGAGGCGTGCTCAAAGAAGAATAATTTCTGCTTGTCTGCACTTAACTGGATTTCCTAATTCATATTCATTTTAAAGGAACCTCCTTTGTGCATCCTCTCTCAGAAGGTGCTGATACTGAGAACTGATCTGTTTTCATACTATTGTCCAAAATTCATGCTGTGATCTGGTTCGGGATTAGTCATACTTTATTAGGAGTGGACAAAAGTGTGAGATCCCAGTTACTTGCTGACAGAATAAGGCCACAAGATTCTACAGTTTTGAACAAATTTTACTTTAAATAAAAGTTTACTGTACAAAGTTGAAACAAACTAATTCAATCTACAACATGCACACAACCTATGATCTGGCTCCCAGAATTAACATGAGGGAGATATGGGAGCAGACAAACTCTGGTCAAACACAACACTGATCATGTCAGACAACAAATGCAGCGAAAACAGATACCACAGATTTCTCAATCACATTCACCCGGCCAGATGTGAGTGACATTGTAGGCAATGTTTCCTCAAGACCGTAAGGGTCTGCATAAGCCAATCAGCTATGTTAGAGAAGCTGGGGTAAACCTCCTTGAAGCACAGGAAGTTGAGAAGAGATCTGATGGAGGTGATACAAGATTACACTTTAAGAAAGGCAGCTGAAGCTATTTGCTTCATCTGATTGCAAAAGGGCTAGGAGTGATGAGCAAGATACTCCTGTGGCTGAGAGGGTGCAGTGTGCTGAGGAACCATCTCAAACCCAGGCCATTTTAAACTTGGCATCTAGGTCTTGAGGTCCTTCTTTTCAATTTCCTTCCTAACTCCCAAAAGTCTGTTTTCAGGATCACACCTCTCTTCCAACCTATGTCACTGATACTAAGGTTGATCATAACTCAGGCCATTCACTCACCCCAGCCCTCCACCCCCTAAAGGATATCCTGCAGCCACTCCATGATATCCCAGGGAGAAAACACATCATTCTGGAGTTATGTTTATGTCACAGAAAGGCCTGACCATGGAATACCTTATCATTATTACTCTTGTGAGATATTGTACTCTAGATCCCTTCACTAACTTCATAAGATAGACCATATTTAAAATAATCCTTTCTTATCAAAACAACCCTTTCAAACTCATTACTGCATTTTCACACCTTATCAGCCCTTGCTACATCTTTAGATTAGTTTAGATTCCCTACAGTGTGGAAACAGGCCCTTCAGCCCAATAAGTCCACACTGACCCTCCGAAGAGTAACCCACTCGGACCAATTTCCCTCTGACTAATGCACCTAAAACTATGGGCAATTTAGCATGGCCAATTCACCTGGCCTGCGCATCTTTGCACTGTGGGAGGAAACCAGAGCACCCGGAGGAAACCCAGGCAGACACAGGGAGAATGTGCAAACTCCACACAGACAGACACCCGAGGCTGGGATCAAACCTAGTTCCCTGGTGCTGTGAGGCAACTGTGTTAACCACTGAGCCACTGTGACACCCCAAGATACCGCAGATTTCTCAGTATCTGAGTAAGTGTAGCATACAGAACAAAACCATCCCCATCAAGTCTCCATGAAACATTATAATATTAATCAGCCCTTACCAACTGTTTCCCAGATCTGAATAGATTACAGAACACCAAACAGTTTCCCCAATTAGTACGTACTTGTTAAATACCTTTTAACTGGGCTGTTATCTCTTTAAGAAACTAACTGACAAAATAGCGCTTCCATGAAATTGTGTGAATGAATGAAAATCACACCAGCAAACAGTAAACAAACCTTACAACTCAGCTGTGCGCATCAGTTTAATATCCTTTATTCCTTGATTAAGTATAGGTACAATTTCTAACTTAGTTAGAGCATACAGGCCTAGCATTTTTACAAAAGGATTAACACCTCTTAATTATGTCAGCAGACTGGACAGACTCTTAATCCCATCAGGAGTAGCAGCCAGCACTTAGCACGTGTTTTAACACACTTCCTGTCTCCCAGGACAGAAGCCCCTCAGACATTTGTGTACTATAGATAAAAGTCTTTGAGGAGAAAGTGAGGACTGCAGATGCTGGAGATCAGAGCTGAAAATGTGTTGCTGGAAAAGCGCAGCAGGTCAGACAGCATCCAGGGAACAGGAGAATCAACGTTTCGGGCTTCAGGATTCCTGAAGAAGGGCTTGTGCCCGAAACGTCGATTCTCCTGTTCCCTGGATTCTGCCTGACCTGCTGCGCTTTTACAGCAACACATTTTCAGCTACTATAGATAAAACAATGTAATACCATATTAAAAATCACACAACACCAGGTTATAGTCCAACAGGTTTAATTGGAAGCACTAACTTTCGGAGCGACGCTCCTTCATCAGGTGGTTGTCCACAAGGAGCAGTGCTCTGAAAGCTAGTCCTTCCAATTAAACCTGTTGGACTATAACCTGGTGCTGTGTGATTTTTAACTTTGTACACCCCAGTCCAACACTGACATCTCCAAATCAAGAAATACCATAGTAATGGAATTTTAATATATATAAGAACAATGTATCAAAGGGGTAGTGTAAGAACTGTGTTTCAGGATTCTATTGTCACCTCAAACTTGTGCTGTTTGTGGTTGCTGAAGGAACTTCCTACGTGCTAAGGGACACACTAAAGTTTGGGGCTGCCGCTGCCAAGGCGCAGTAGGGAAAGACCACTGTGTAATGTCCTCCTGCCAAACAATAATGGGGGGTCCATTTAGTAATTGGTCCCTGCTGACCTCCCCCCCCCCCCCCCCCTCAGCTAAATGCAAAGAGGCTGATTGTAAATATCGAGAATGGTGCTGAATAAAGGAGGCTATTTTTGCCACTCACTAAGTTCGGTCATTATTTGAACATGATCCCACACTCTTTGACACTTTTTCCTTCCCTCCCAGCCAGCTCAGGTTGCTATATTGCCACAGACTTGCACCCCCCTGAGAAACTATTGCTCTAACCAGTATCCAAACTGGAATACATGTACTGAAAAGATAGACTCAGGATGTTCCCACACTGTCTTCCTGCTTCTCTTAGACTCCTTGGTGGTCACCTATTCTCTTCCTGCCTGTGCACTCTGAAGCTGTGTTGTGACCATAAATATGCTATATTTATATTTCCCTGTCTCATATGCACAAGTTTTTGCAGCCAGTCACGTGAACTTCAGGTGTGTTCACCCCAAAACAGAGTGCAAAGAGAAAGTGCGGGCTGCAGACGCTGAAGATCAGAGAAGACAATGTGGTGCTGGAAAAAGCACAGCAGGTCAGGCAGCATCCGAGGAGCAGGACAATCGGCGTTTCGGGCATAAGCCCTTCATCAGGAATCAAATGATGAAGAGTTATGCCCAAAACATCGATTCTCCTGCTCCTTGATGCTGCCTGACCTGCCGTACTTTTCCAGCACCACACTCTTGACCCCAAAACAGAGTGCACCCATCACTTCCTACAAACCGCAATTTTACATTCCACGTGGTTGAGTTGTCCTGCCATCCTGTAACTTTTCATAAAAAGCTAATCATTAAAATTAGAATAAGTAGAATAACTTCACATTTACTCCACCAATTAACTTCATCCCCTATATCATAGTAAGAATCATTTTAGTTGAGGCTGGAAAAGGTAGAGAGTAAAGAAAAGGGAACCGTCCACCAAACCCCCTCACTCGCCAAACTCTGTGTACTAAGAGTAGATCTCAGTGGAAACAAGACAGCTCTGAAGGAGGACTCTGTTTAAATGATTTTTCAGTAACTTGCTCAGACATACTTTGACACACTTTTGGGGCAAGTGAGATTTAAACATTAGTTTTCTGACCTAGAGTTAGAAACACTACCCCTGAACGACAAGACCCTCAAGACCTACTTTTACGCTGTCTCAAAAAAATCAATTGAACTCAAGCTTCTGAAAACCAGTTTTAACCAGCCATCCTGGTAATGAGCTGGAACTTCTTTCAGAGAGGTTTAAAGGCTGGAATAAAACTTCACTCCTCTGAACTTAGAGCATTTTAAAAAAGATTTATTGCAAAACTAAGGAGAAACTAGACTTCAGATAGAAATTAACTGTTAAAACTCTCCCAGTAACCAGCTCATGCACCGGCTCTCAATCTAGAGAATTTGGAGGGTTTCAATGAAATGAAGTAAATAGCTACTCAGGAAAATTTAGGCTATTGATACCTCCTGAGAAACTGCTCAACTCACCAAACCCCAACAACGCTGTCCCCAGATCCTATACCCCACTAGACCCTGACCCGTCACTTGCATTCCCTCTGGGATCTGACAATCTACTCCCCCCCCCCCCACTCCAAGTCCCTTCTATCATCAAATTTGAAAAATATACCTCTCTCTCAACCCCCCTTCTGTGGGACCCAACAAGTCTTTGTCCAAAATCTGGGTCAAACACCCCTCTCGTACCACTGGATCCCATCTCCCGCCTCCCTCCAGACCTGATACCCTTACCCATTGTCAGACCTAATCAAGTACCCCCGCCCACTTCAGACTCCACCTCCTTTCCCCCTGAATCTGGACCTGAACCAATCCTCTTCCCCCACCAGTCCAGCAGCTCCCTGTACCTCTGCCGAACCTGACAGCCCCCTTTCCCCACTGGGACCCAACACCCTAACCCCACCCTCTGAACTCCCTTGACCTTGATTCCTCCCTTACCCACTTAACTTAGATGAATCACCACAATCACTCCATCACCACCCCTAGCCACCTGAGCAATCTACTGACCTGGCACACTACCTCCTACCCACCTGGCACCCTACCCATCCCAGTATACTGACCTCACACTTACATTTTGACTGCAGCTGTCAAAGTGGCTGTCTGTTAAGGTGGATCTTTAAAGTTCAGATGAGGCAACTGGCTGTTGTAAAAAGGGGTGTGTGTGTGGGGGGGGGGGGGGGGGGGGGAGGGTGTTGTTCGCCTTTCCTCGGACTGTTCTGCACCACAAGGTATGTGTCAGAATGGAAGTACAGCTCTTCATTTCTGAAGGAGGTCTGTCTGACTGGAATCTCTTCTCAGCATTGCAAAGTTGTTTGTTATTAAAGAAAGGAGCACAGGAGCAATCTGCATGAGATTCCCACTCCTCATAACTTGTTTTTATTTCAAAAATATACTTTATTTATAAAACCATCATGTATACATACATGGTCGCAAAAACAGTTTAGTCCGTCACAAAAACAGTTTAGTCCTGTACAATAGCATATTAAGGAACAAACAAACATTGGTGTTTGACTCTAGCTTTCAAACAAACCCAAGGCATTTCTTCCTTGTCCAGGGTTATATTTACATACATTTGAGGCACTGGAAATGTCCAATAGCTGAACAGACCCCCATTTACCTTCAGCAGGAAGACCTCAGACAGTGGTCTTTCCCCACTGCACCTTGGCGGCAGCTGCCCCAAACGTTAGTGCATCCCTCAGCATGTGGCCCTGGACCTTGGAATGTGCCAGTCTGCAACATTCAGTTGAGATCAACTCTTTGTTCAGGAAAACCAACAAGTTTCAACCAAAGAGCGCCTTTCACTCAGTTAATGGAGTTGATGTTTGTCTCGATGTGTGTCCCGGGGAAGAGACCATAGACCTCAGAAGCCTGTACCACAAGGCTGTTCCCACTGTTCAGAGCATCCCGCCTAATGTTCCAAATGGTTTTGTCCTCCTGAAGCCAGTCTCAGTCATTGGTGTTGCCACTGTCCCTTTATTCAAGCACGATGTCCACTCAGGGTGGTTAGTTTTCACTTTTGATCATCATGGTATGCCACATGTCCACAGATATTTGCAACTACTTGCTTGGTTTGGTTTGTTTCAGCCAAGCATTTGTTATTTAGTGAAGAACTCTGCTCCCACTCCCAAATCTCACTCTAGGAATGCAAATACCGCCCACAGCCTGAAACATTCAACAGGATTCAAAAAACCTGGAAGCAGTGAACTTGAAGACACTGCTCTGTGACTTTCTAAAATGCAGGATGGGGGGAATTTAAGAAGTTCAACAAGTTATTTTTTAATGTAACCCAAACTGTTCAATTTTTAAAGCAAAGAGTTTGAACTGGGTCCCAGAGATGAATACTTTGGACATTTCAGTGAAGTTGCGGTGGTGTTAGGGAGTGTGTGGTGTCAAAGGGAGAAACAGAAGTGACTCCTATATAATATTTCAATCATGCAACAGTCAACCAGTGTTCCTTTGTGATAACCGGGTGATTTTCAAACATTTATGATCCAGTCAATACAAGTAAGGAACATATTTCTATTACCACATCAACACTCCCTCAGTATTTTGTGGTTATATGTCAGATAAAAGTGTTTCCCCATTATTTCTGTATGAATTCCTTTGTGCAGCGGGCTATGTTACGTTACAATTTGTAAATACATATTGCAATTCCATTGTTAATAATTGTTTCAATTGTATGTTCATTAACTCCTGTACATAAACTTAATTTCACAGTTGGGAGTGTCTTATTTTCATAAAAAATCATTAAAGTTTAAAGTTGAGCCATTGTGTTGTCATGATCTCTTAAGTTCAATTATCTCAAGGCTAATATTCCTCAATTTTCACTGAGTTCACTTCACCAATAATGTTTAAAATCTCCATTAACATTAAAAAGCACACATGTTTAAAGTCTGTATAATGCAGTAACAATCATGTTCAAAATTTAAAGATACTGACACTCAGCATGAGCAGAAAGATCTACCAGAAACTACCAGTCTGAGCCAGTAATGATGGTCTACCAGACAGCTATCAGTGACAATAACTTCCAACTACTAGTGGAAACTAGAATGCTAGCAGCATTAACAGCCCCTTGACCTTGGGGAGATCTACCAGTAACTAACCTGGATTTAATCATTTAGCTCTGTGCTCATTTTCTCTCCCTATCCCACAGATCCCTTCACCTGCCTCCAACACTCTCCCTCCACCTGAACCCCTCCACCTGGTCTCTCACCTGCACTTAACCAATCACTGAGGACTGTTGAAGAGACAGGGCCTGCACTGTGTGGATTGCTCCCAGCACAGCCAGCCCATTTTCAACTATTCAAACCTCCCTTTGGCACCAGCTCAGCATTCTGTCCTCCTGTGGTTTATGATCAGCAATCCCTTTGACTGCTTCCCTGTTTTCTCTTCCCCTCTCTGGGCACTGTCTCCATCTATTCACCTCATTTGTCCTTGGTTCAACATCCTTCCCCCCAACTCTGTCATCAGCATAATTATCACCAATTCTCAGATGCTTTCAGTTCTGATGAAGAATCAAAACTCTGTTAACTCTTTCTCTTTCCACAGCTGCTATCAGACCTGCTGTATTTCTCCAGCATTTTCTGTTTATGTTTATGATGTGGAGGAGCCAGTGTTGGACTGATGTGGACAAAGTTAAAAATCACACCTTCACAGCTACTGATGAAGGAGCAGCGCTCCGAAAGCTAGTGCTTCCAAATAAACCTATTGGACTATAACCTGGTGTAGTGCAATTTTCAACTTTTTTTTATTTAACCAGTCTCTACTAATCCCAGTAACCGATTATCTACTTCTAGGTATTACCATACACAGCATTGTGAAGGTGCCCTGTCTTTTATTATTTATGCAATTGAAGAAACTACAACATCCAGAGTGAGTTTTTATAGGGAATTAGGACTAGAATCCCTACAGTGTGGAAACAGGCCCTTCATTCCAACAAGTCCATACTGACTCTCCGAAGAATAACCCACCCAGACCCATTCCCCTACCCTATAATTTACCACTGACTAATGCACCTAGCCTACACATCCCTGAACACTATGGCCAATTCACCTAACCTGCACATCTTTTTGGACTGTGGGAGGAAACCAGAGCACCCTGAGGAAACCTGCGCAGACATGGGGAGATTGTGCAAACGCCACACAGACTGGAATGAAACCTGGGTGCCTGGTGCTGTGAGGCAGCAGTGCTAACCACTGAGCCACTGTGCCACCCTGACTCCCTATCAAGAGAAAGCTGTCTCTGCAAAACAATCAACATGTGAAAACTATCGTGTGCTCTCATTGCGTTTTACATGCTTCCTGTCTGTTTATCCAAAGTGATCATTTCCACTGAAGCAACATATAAAATCAAGCAATGTGCATTTGCATAGGACCATTAATATTTTCAATACTGAAACCAATCCAATTGTATTCAAGCCAAATAAATGAAAGATTCGCTTTTATTTGACTCCTTTCATGAAAACGGTTGGAGTTACCACGTAATAAATATTGAAAACAAACCAAAGGTTATGCAGTGGAAAGGATCACTTCCTTTCTATGCATATTCTTTTTGACATTTCTAGGTCCGTGTAGGGATGGGCTCTCAGGAAACTCCAAGAATAATCTGGACACCTGTACCTCTGTGCATTCGCCAAACTTCAGGTTTGTGAGAGCTGTTAAGTCCTGGGCATCTCCAGGAGCATCACGTCCAATATCTTGTGCACCAGTCGTGCCAGTTCCATTACAGCATGCCAAACTTATCAGTTCAGAAGATGTAGGCTTTGCTGGACCAGCATTTATTGTCCATCCTTGATCGGCCATCTCTAATTATGATTGAGCCGATGGTAGCGAGATGTCTTCTTGAACCTCTGCAGTCCATTTGGTGTAGTTCATACAATCCATAGAACCCCTACAGTATTGGAGCAGACCATTCGGCCCAACCCTTCAAAGAGCATCCCAACACCCTCCCCCACCTTATCCCCGTAACCCTGCATTTCCCATGGCTCATCCACCTAACTTACACAGCCCTGAACACTATGGGGAATTTAGCACGGCCAATCCACCTAACTAGCATATCTTTGGACTGTGGGAGGAAACCAGAGCATCTGGAGGAAACCCACGCAGACACGGGGAGAATGTGAAAACTCCATACAGACAGTTGCTGGAAGTAGGAATCAAACCCGGGTCTGTAGTGCTGTGAGGCAGCAGTGCTAACCACTGAGGCACAGTTTCGCCCTGAAACCCACAGGATGAACAACTGCAACCATCTTCCTTTATGCTAGGTATGACTCACAAAGGAAGATGTTGTGGTCGGTCATTTGTGTCAAACATCTGGCAATGGGCAACAAATGCTGGCCTTGCCTGTGATACTCACATCCCACGTATGAATAATAAAAAATATACAGTTTATATTGTAGTAACTTTCCCCAGAGACTCATGGTTAAGGAAAGTTGCTGAATAGATATTTAAAATGCATGACTAAGAGACAGCAATATGGTCTCAGAATGGCCATAATGTTTGATGTGACTCATGTTCATGGCCGATCCCTACCAATGAAAGAGAGCTGAATAAAAACTGGGTCTGGATTGATGTTGTGGCTATAGCATGATCTTATGTAATGAGGGTATGACTGGGTTTGTTTCTTTACTTACATGTGATTGTATGATCCTTTTTCAACCTACTCAGGCTTGTAAAGACTTTTTTTCCAAAATTAGAAGCCAAACATAATTTAAATGTTCAGAGAACTCTGCATTGGTGTAAATTGTGCTGTCAGAACAGAACAAATCCACATGAATATAACTAAGTTGTCCTTCCAGTAGCTAATTTCAGCATGTAAAAGACCTGTGAGTATTGTTGTGGGATAGCAAAACTGAGCAGTAATGGATACACTGTCTGCGAGTTTTGAGAAGATTTGTAACTCAGGTTGAGATTCTAGATGTAGGTTTGCTCGCTGAGCTGGAAGGTTAGTTTTCAGACGTTTCTTCACTATACTAGGTAACGTCTTCAGTGAGTCTCTGAATGAAGCACTGGTGGTGTAGCCTGCTTTCTATTTATATGTTTGAGGTTCCTCGGGTTGGTGATGTCATTTTCTGTGGTGACATCATTTCCTGTTCTTTTTCTCAGGGGGTGGTAAATGGGATCCAAGTCAATGTGTTTGTTGATAGAGTTCCGGTTAGAATGTCATGCTTCTAGGAATTCTCATGCATGTTTCTGTTTGGCTTGTCACAGGACAGATGTGTTGTCCCCGTCGAAGTGGTGTCCTTCCTCATCCATATGTAAGGATACTAGTGAGAATGGTTCATGTCGTTTTGTGGCTAGTTGATGTTCATGTAGACTGACATACAGCCCTGCCCAAAAAAAACTAAAATCTGCATGCCCACATACATACACAAATGTATATATAAGTCACACATGCACGTGCAAACACACACATGCATAGATATATACGCATGCAGAGATACATATGCATGCATCCCAAACCACTTCCTAACCAATGAAGTACTTTTCAAATACAGTCACTGTTCTAACTTGGAAAACATGGCAATTAATTCCCATACAGCGAGATCCAACAATGAGACTGTGATGGGGTTGTCTGTTTTGATTACCTTGATTGAGGAACAAGTATTGGGCAGGGAGATTTGCTCAGTTTTTTTATATAACAATGGCATAAGGTCATTTGCATCCACTGTAGGGGGAATTGGTATCTTAGTTTAATGACAGCAGCCATTCCCTCAGATCTGCCTACTCAAGGAGATTTGAGCTAACAAATTTGTGATTTTGAGATAGGACATAGAATATTGTACACTCCAGCACAGGAACAGGCCCTTCGGCCCACCAGGTCAATGCTAACCTTGGCAAGGTGGCTCAGTGGTTAGCACTGCTGCCTCACAGCGCCAGGGACCCCAGTTCGAATCTAGCCTCGGGCAACTGTCTTTGTGGAGTTTGCACATTCCCCTGGGGTCTGCGTGGGTTTCCTCCCACAATCCAAAGATATGCAGGTTAGATGAATTGTCTTGCTAAGTTTCCCATAGTGTTCAGGGATGTGTAGGTTAGGTGCATTAGTCAGGGGAAATGGGTTCCTCTTCGGAGGTCAGCTTGAGCTGAAGGGCCTGTTCCCATGCTGTAGGGATTCTATAATTCTACCATTCTAAGCTAATCCCATCTGCCTTTACACAGTTCATATTCCTCTATTCCCTGTCTGTTTATGTGTCTGTCTAAATCCCTCTTAAACCCGGGTAATGTATGTGCTTTTACCACCTCCCCGGCAGTGCTTTCCAGGCACCCATCACCCTCTGTGTAAAAAACTTTCCTCACACATCTCCCTTAAACTTTCCCCCTCTCACCTGAAACCTATGGCCACCATTAGTATTTCACATTTCCATCCTAGGGAAGGATAGGATGCTTAGTAAAGGATGTACTGACAAAATTGAATTATGATTCTTGATGGGGAAGGATTTCTGTGCAGCACAAACACTGGCAGGGATCCATTAAATGGGCAGAATGGCCTGTTTCTGTGACATAGATAATCCTTTGAAATGGAAACTGTTGGAAATGGGCAGGAGATCAAATCAGCACCTGAGAGACGACTCCAGATTAGATTTAAATGATGAGATCCCACACAGCTTCCTTTGTAAAATCATTCAGTACTCTCTTCCTGCTCACCTTGATATCTAATGAAAATCGTTACTTATTTGCAGAGCCCTTGTTTCATCCATACTGTTCACAGATTCCACCATGATGTACCACTGGGTTATAAACAAAACAGGAAACATGATCAATGCTTTTGGTTCCCTAAATTTTGTGACTCAGGCCAATGGACCTTCACACTCTCTTCATTAATATTCGATCGAGCTCCATCTGGATAGGAAGTAAACTTGGAGAATTCCTGTTCCACGTGGTTAGCCCATGATAGAGTTTTCCTTCAGTGCATTCAGTGTATAAACGTGTGACAGCCAGGAATCAAACCTGGGTCAACTGCTTGGAAGGCAGCTATGCTCACCACTATACCACCATCACAATGTTTGATATACTATAATATATTCACTGAGCCAAAACTAATGCCATCCAGTCTGTTCCCTTATAGTACACAAAACTCATCCTTTCAAACAAGCATGTATTTTCTGTGTATGATTGTCCACTATTTCTAATCCTAATATTTAATCTCCATAGTTGCAAATAAATCACAAACTGAACCAACTGTTGCTCAACAGCGCCACTCTGTGGTATTAATCTGTAGCATAGGCTTCAAGGACAGGACTGGAGAAACATGCTGATTAGCCAACTATGTTTGAATCAAAATATACAGTTATATTAAACTAAGGAACATTACTGAAAATTGCTGAAAAGAGAGACTTATTTTATTCATTAAAAGGATGTTGGAGTCACTGACTAGGCCAGCATTTACTGCACATCTGGTTTAGGAACTGAAACGCAGAGAATACTGGAGAATCTCAGCAGATCTGGCAGCACTCATGGACAGAGAAACAGAGGTCATGTTTCAAGTCTAGTATCACCCTTCTTCAAATGATGAAAAATGTTATTTTTGATACTTTTGACAGAAGTGGAAGTCTGTCAGATGCTACCAGACCTGCTGAATTTCTCCAACATTTTCTGTGCTTGTTTCAGATTTTCAGCATGCGCAGTATTTTGCTTTTATGATGCTTTAGGAATTAACTCTACAGTGAACTCCAGCTGATTTGACTGGGTTCAGTCAATGATTTTCCACTATGTACTAAATTTTTGTTTCCACTTTCTCTGGGTCCAACTGATAACGATGTTGTTTTAGAGTCAGAGAGATCCACAGCACAGAAAAAGGCCCTTCAGCCCACCCTGTCTGCGCTGGTCAAAAACAACCACCTGGCTGTTCTAATTACATTTTCCAAAACTTGGCCAATAACCTTGCATGCCTTGGCATCATCAGCACATCTAAACACTTTTTCAATGTTATGAGGATTTCTACTTCTCCCACTGTTAAAGGGTGACTGATTCCTTCCACCCTCTGTATGAAAAATATCTTCCCCATGTCCTCTCAACCTTCTGCCCCTTTCCTTAAAACTCTGCCTCCTAGTCATTGATCCCTTCATCAAGAGCAAAGGTTTCTTCCTGTCTGCCCAATCTATGCCCCTCATCATTTTATACGTCTCAATTATGTCCCCCCTCAGTCTCCTCTGCTCTTAGGTAAACAAGGTAGACAAGCAGGAGGCTGGAAGAACACAGCAAGCCAGGCAGCATCAGGAGGTGGAGAAGTCAACATTTCGAGGGTAACCTTTCTTCAGGACAGGGAGTGGATGGAAGGGGAGCTGGAGATAAATGGGATGGGGATGGGGAAGTGTTTTGGGCAGGGAGAGGGGCGGGGTGGTGAGGTGGGGAATCGGTGAACACAGATAGCGGCTACGGCCTGGTTGGTTGATGGGAGGCATGAATCCAGTTGGTAGCTGAAAGAAAGGGCCGGTACAAGGAATGGAAGGGAGGGGGAGGCGTTGGGAAGGGAGTTGGGTGATGGGAAGGGAGGTTATTTGAAATTGGAGAACTCAATGTTAAGTCCTCCAGGCTGTAGGCTTAAGGAAAACAACACCCATAACTGAAACTCTCCAGCCCAGGCAAGATCCTGGGAAATCTCCTTTGCACCTACTCCTGAGGAATCATATCCCTCCTATAATATGAATTCCAGAATTGCACGGAATACTCAAGCGGTGGCCTAACAAACATGTTATACAGGCCCCTGGTAGGTGGCATGGTGGCTCAGTGGTAGTACTGCTGCCTCACTGTGCCAGAATCCTGGGTACAATTCCAGCCTCAGGCAACTGTCTGTGTGGAGTTTGCATGTTCTCCCCATGTCTGCATGGGATTCCTCACACAATCCAATATGTGCAGGTTAGGGTGAATTGGCTATGCTAAGTTGCCCATAGTGTTCAGGGATGTATAGGGCTGGGGAGTGGGTCTAGGTGTGGGTCGGTTTGGGCCGAATGGCCTGTTTCCACACTGTAGGGATTCTAAACTCTATGCTACTATGACTAATAAAGGCAAGTATTATTGCATAGACCCTCTTAAGCAATTTATCCACCTGCCCTCACACCTTAAGGGACTGATGTCCATGTACACCAAGGTTCCCCCCTGTGCTTCTCAGGGTCCTAACGCTCATCACGTATTCCCTTGCCTTTTTTGTCTGGCCAAGGACATCACCTCATATTTATCTCGATTGAATTCTATTTGCCTCTGATCAGCCCATCTATATCCTCTTGCAGCCTAAAGTTATTCTCATTACTATTTACCACATCGCCAATTTTTGTATTATCTATGAACTTACTGGTTAACCATTCTACATTGAAGTGTAAATCATTTGTACAAACCATAAACAGCAAGGGCCCCAAAACTGACCCCTATGGACACAGACACCCAGCCAGAAAACACCCCTCAACTACCACCCTGTCTTCCTGCCACTCAGCCAATTGTGGATCCAATTTGCCAAATTTCCTTTGAATTTTAAATTTTTGGAATTTTATTAATACTGATTGTCTTACAGCTATACTATCGCTGAAGAAGAATTCCTGAAGAAGGGCTCATGCCCGAAACGTCGATTCTCCTGCTCCTTGGATGCTGCCTGACCTGCTTCGCTTTTCCAGCAACACATTTTCAGCTCTGATCTCCAGCATCTGCAGTCCTCACTTTCTCCTTACATTATACTATGCCTAGCTAACGTAGTACACCCAGGTAAATCTCTTCAGATTATGGTATACTTCCTCAATAATCTACAAGATCATCCCTTTGTCATTTCTTGCAATATGAGAACACAGTGACCAGTTGTCCCAGTATTTTTGTGCTGATTGGAAGATAGCTTTGAGGAGGATGGTACGGTGGCTCAGTGGTTAGCACTGCTGCCTCACATCACCAGGGACCCAGGTTCAATTCCCACCTTGGGTGAATGTCTGTTGGAGTTTGCACATTCTCCCAGTGTCTGCATGGGTTTCCTTCAGAGGGTTGGTGTGAACTTGTTGGGCCAACGGGCCTGTTTTCATACTGTAAGGAATCTAATCTAAACTGTTTATCTCTCTTTCAACCTCATTCTTACTGTCTCTGTCATTCTCCACAAATCTTACCATCTGACCCTCCAATTCCTACTTCGCTCTGTCCAACCAAAGATACTGTTCGACGTGTTTATGTGACATAACTGATCCTTTTTCTTGCAATCAGGAGTATCCATCACTTTACTAACCCTTCTAACTGCCTTGTATGGACACTGAAATTTGTTTTTAGAGGTTCATTTGTAAAAGGAAACTACATCAACACTTCATCTCCAGATCTAAGCATTGTTGCTGTAGAATCTTGTCTGCCCATTCCTTCATTTTATCATGTTAAATGATCTTGTGCCAACTTATATGCTTCTGGGTCTTTCTACAAACATGAACACATAATCTAACATTGAGGACTTGTCTTTTTGTCTTAAGAATGTTTCACTAATCAAATTTAATGGACCTCTAAACTCATGGTCATAATGCAATTCAAATAGACTAACACTGTAGGCTCATTTGGGTAATTTCTAGTAGCAAATAGCAGCAAGTCTAATTTTTTGTTTTAATCCTGTGAGTATTTGTGACAACTTGTCTTAATGATAGTTTTGAGAGCCTAATGGTATGGCCTCCAAAGCTATTTGTGGATGATATGTTGTTGATATCAATTGTTTTATATCCAAACTGCTAAGGAATTCTGAGGAAATTTTAGTTTTGAAATTAGAACCCTGATCAGATTATATCTCACTTGGTAATCCAAACTAATTAAAAACAGAGTGAACTAGCAAGTATGTTAGCAAGTTGACTTCTGCCAAGTCTAGGAGTAAAGCAATTTTTGTCCACATGTAATTTTTTAATCACACTGACTATCACTATTCCAGGCAAGAAGTCACACTCCAATGGACTTTGTACAATGGAGCTGGGATATACTCTTCACTTATTCTATTTATCAATACTTTGGCTTTCCTTGAACTCCCTGGAGGGGAAACTTCTCCGGCAAAAGAGTTTGAGGAGACACTGTATTCCTTAGCATGGTTAAGGGCTTAGCTGCATCATTTGAAGAAAAAGGGGCTATCTTTCCTTTTAACAAAAAATCTTTATATCTCTCATCTACACTATGTACATTTTCTGCACACACAGTAGTGCTTAATTCCTGATTCTTAGTTATAATTAGAGCTCCAATTTAACCCATGGCATTTTTATTTGGAGTTCTTTTTTCCAAGACATAAAAGAACAGAATAGGCCTTTTAGTCCATTGAGGAAACTCCATCATTCAATGAATTCATGGTTGAACTGATAATCCTCAACTCCACTTTCCTGCCTTTCCCCATAACTCTTGATTCCCTTACTGATTAAACATCTATCCATCTCAGCCTTGAATACACTCAATGACCCAGCCTCAACAGCCCTTTGTGGTAAAGATTTTCACAGACTCAATATCTTCTGAGGGAAGAAATTTTTCCTCATCTCTGTCTTAAATATATGACCTTGTATTATTATAGTATGCCCTCTGGTCCTAGACTCTTGCACAAAGGGAAGCAACCTTTTCACATCTACCCTGTCAGGTCCCTAAAGAGCCTTGTGTTTTCATAGTCTTTATATTCTTGGATTCATTCATATGAACTCCAGAAAACTCCAACAGTTTTCCAGCATTCCAAATGGCTGTATCTCACTTCGTAATAATAAAAAACAGCTTTTGATTTTCTCCTCAGTACTTACCTTTCTGATGCGAGAAGATGATCTTGGGATATTCCCAGCTATCAATTCTTTACCCAGGACACTCTCTAACTTTTTCCCTTTTGAATTTATGAAGGGAATAGACAAAAGGTTTTGTTTTCAGCCATTATTGCTGCCTGTCTAGCAATTGTAACCCTTTGGTGCTCAACATGAGTTCGTATTATGGAAGGAAGTGAGCTTTTAGATTCCTCTAAGGACATTATACATGGTTTCAAACAACATGTTTGCATTCACTTGTCAAAATTACTTTACTTAATTCTTTCAAACTCACGTAGCTTTGCCCTGGCTGTTTCCTTAGATTCCAGAACCGTTTCCAATTTGTCTCTGGCATTAACTCATGTGCAGCCAAGATAGCTCTTCTTACAGCATCGTGACCCCCCTAGACATCTGCTTTGACAGTGAAGTGCAAATTTCCTGTATTTTTCTTGCCACCTTACTCTGCATGGGCAATGTCAAGTTGGTCTTTGGCCAATTCACTTGCCTTGTTATTTTTCTCAAATGTCCTAAAGAGTGCCCCCCCCCCCCCCGACCCCGATACCCTTGCCTCAAGCTGAATTCTGGAGATGAGATGAGAATTGCTGCCCTTGACGTCAAGGCTGCATTTGACTGAATGCGGCATCAAGAGGCCCTATCAAAGTTAGAGCAAATGTGAATCAATGACAACGCTCTTGGAATCATACCTGGCACAAAGGGAAATGGCTGCGGTTGTTGGAGGTCAGTCATCTCAGCTCCAGCACATCTCTGCAGGAGTTCCTCCGGGTTGAGTATCTGTTCTGCAAACTCGAGATTTATCTTTGACTTAAGTAATAAATAATATTGAGCATGAATGTGATTCTTTCGATTTTTTCCAAACACAGAATAGCTAGTCTTGGTATTGTGGCTTCATTTTAACTTTTAAGTCAATAGGCCGTAGGTTTGAGATTGAACCTAGGATTGAATGTTAGACTGACCAGAGGGAGTGCTACACTGTCACCGGTGCCAACCTTTGAACAAGACATCGAACCAAATCTCCATCCGCCCTCCCTTGTATCCTCCTTATTGTTAAAGAATAACCAATATTCCATTCATCTTCACAATTAAAGTTTAATTCACACGGTGATATTAACAAGTGGGTCTTAAAGTTTGCTAACTGCAGCTTAAGGGAGGGTGGGCAGTCCAACTAGTTTGTTATTGTGAAGCAGGCATCATTTATCACATGGGTATTGGTAAAATAATTGTATCTTCAAAAATATTTTAACTAGTAATGGAACATAAGTGACGCTTTACAGAAAAAAAATACATTTTTAAAGAGACAAGGAGCTCCAAGGTGATAGCTTAAACTTTGGGCTATAGTGTGACATTGAATTAATAAAGCACTTTGTACCATGGCTGAGTCTGCTATCCAATAGTGTAAATGGAAAGGGAAAAGGGACACGACTTTAAGACAATAGTTCAACATTGCCCATTTAATGCTAGCAGGCAAAGTTCAAATGTCCTTCACATCCCACCTCCTTGAGTTTAGTGTTTCAATTCAATGAGCATTGAAAACATTGTTGGATTATAAAACTGAAAAAAAAAGTGCAGGAGATCACAGCAGAACAGGAAGCATCCATGGGGAGAAAGCAAGGTAACGTTTCGAGCCTAAATGACTCTTCAACAGAGTTGACACGAAGTGTGGAGGGGACAGCATTAATGCAACACTGAGAAGTGGAGGTGGAGTGCTGGGAGAGAAAGGGATTTGATAGTGCAGCTGGGGCAGAGGCTGCCCATTATCTCACCAAAGCATTTGACTGTGGAGATTAAATTTAGAAAATGAAATTAAGCCAAACTGCTAGATAACAGAATCATTACAGTGCAGGTGGAAGTCATTCAGATTATCCTGTCTGCACCAGCTCCAGCAACAACTTAATGCATTCTCCCCATAACCCCACACATCCTTCCTCTTCCGATAATAGCCCTTCCTTTTCAAGTACTTCAACCATACTTTCACACAGTGCCTTTCAGACTTTAACTACTCGCTGTGTGAAGGACTTTTCCCTCTGTTTACTTTCCCTCACTTCAACAATTACTTTAAGTGACTGAGAATGACAGGGCACAGATCTAATGAGTGGGAACAGGTTTTCTTTCCCTATCTACTCTGACCAGGCCTCTCATGATTTTAAAAACCTCTATTGAATCTCCTCCCTGCCTCCTTTTCCTCCAAGGAAAATAGCCCTAATTTCCCCAATTTATCTTCATAGTTTAAATTTGTCATTCCTGGTACCTGAATCTTTTCTTCAATATGTCTAATTATAATCCATAAGCTGTTTTCCTGTATTCGGTGCTACACTTAGGGTAACTAAATACTGCAATTTAAAATTGTACTTTGAAAGACTAGTTACACCCTCCCACAAAAAAACAGAATTTAATTAGTTGAAACAGGTTGCTATTAACCAGATGTCACTGAATAAATGGTAAGCAGCATTTGATTGAAAGCGCAGGATGCAGGATCTTGTGTTCTTGCTTCAGGTTATTACCATTGTTCTTTCTACAGAGTTCATAATGACCATTAGTACAAGGTTCACAAAGGTTTTGCAGGTAATGAGTACTTTGCAATGTGCTATTGCCACAGTATCACAATGAAGAATATTCTGGAACTCTAGGAATGCATGCAATTCCTAATTTTTCTCAAACCTTTTCATATAAACAGGTTTGCTCATGTTACAGCTTTTAATAAATTGTACACCCCAGTCCAACACTGACATCTCCAAATCATTGAATGAATCATGTCGCATAGCTAGTGCTGCAAATTAAGACTGTCACTGGTATTAGCTACCAGCAAAACATTTTTTTAAATGTTCATGGATGCAAGATCTATTTTAATAATTTCTCAAACTAAACATTTTTCCTAATAAACTAGTTCATCCCCTGTGGCACAGTTCATATATATTGTAGGGTTGAGGTATTTAAAATCTGTGAAAGGTGTGCTGAAATTTTGTTTACAGCCACAGGTTGGACTTCAGTAGTTTCTTTGACTCAGCAAGATGACCAAGGTATTTGACAGAAGTGTTATTGGACACATTCTGAACTAAGTGAGACAAGGGATCTAAAACCTTTGACATAAGCTTTAAACACTTTAAATTAATTAAACAGCAGAGAGGTTCAGGGAGGGAATTCAGAACTTGCGGTCTAGGGGCAGTGGTGATTAAGCCCACTGCTCATATCGAGCTCGAGTTTATTATTGGAAGAAATTTCAGACAGTTGGCAGTAGATTATATAGCTTTGGTTTCAGACTTTGCAGAGACCCAAGTTATCAACATCAGAAAAACATATAGAAAATAGCTTTGGATGCAGTGGGGCGGAGGGGAGGTGGTGTGATGATGGTGAGGTAGAAACCTTTGAGCTGTGCCATCTGAAGTGGACTTGCATAAAGTGTAGCTACACCCTATAGGGTCATATGGCTTGTCAAGGAGTGGGTTAGAGTGGTGCTGGAAAAGCACAGCAGTTCAGGTAGCATCCGAGGAGCAGGAAAATCGACGTTCAGGAATAGAGGCAGAGTGCCTGCAGGGTGGAGAGATAAATGAGAGGAGGGTGGAGGTGGGGAGAGTGCTTTGGTCTGGTAACAGGTTAGCCCCTAACTCTGGATTCGGTTTGCATTTGAACAATGGTATTAAACTGTGAAACAAGACAAGAAATTAAAAACAGATCCAAGATGCTACCTGACGTTCACCTCCCCACAATTCCAAAGGAGGAAAAAATATAATCACACTCTATCTGTGTGGGCACATTGCTTTCCCAGGCACTGGGATCAGTTGAACCATACTGATCTTTATTCCCCACACCAGCCTTTCTTTGCAGTCCAATATCTGTAAAACATAATTGCCTACATCTGCCTTACAATGCCAATTAGAATCACAGGCATCAAACTACTCTGGCAGAGCCAAGCTGGAGGCTTAATTAACCAGAACATTCTTTACTAAATTGTAGCTACAAGGTTTGTTATTTAGTTGGTCCCCTGGATAAACTCACAGGATTATAATGACTTATTATAATGCATTTGAAAGTTGTCATAATTGAGATCAACAATTCCTCTGTTGCTCTAACGATATCTACAGTAATCAATTAATTAAGACAAGTGGAAGAGAATTGCTGGATCATTTAAAAACTGTGGTGATCTATTTTGATTTAATCCCTGCCCTCCCCTTCACTGTTTTGATCACACAGCATTGCCCTTTGATGTGAAGGGCACTGCTTGTCACAGGCCACTCAGGTGTTTCCTTTCCTCCTGGTGGTGGAAACTGAATAAAGATTCGTGCACCTTGTGTCTCTCACTGTGCCTCACACCTGCACGCACACACACCATGGGTGCTGGGGGAAAAAAATAAGCACTACCGCAGTTAGGCGGTAGTGTGGGGGTTTAAATAGAAAAAAAAAGAAAAAAGAAAGAGAAAAAAGTAAAAGTAAAAAAAAACACAGGAGAACCAGACAACCTGTTCACTCTGGAAAAAAAAACAAATAAAAACTGTGGCAATGGCAGCATTGAACCAAATTTTATCCCTTCTCCTCCCTCCCTCCCTCTCCATTTTTAAAGGGCAACTTTCTGCAATCCTTCTATAATAGGAATTCACCAGATTGGGGCTGTGCTAGGTTATTCTTTCAACCACGGCGTTGTATCCTGTCTATAAATGTTGAATTTCTTCACACATTAGGCGCACGCAGCAACAGTAATTGTTAGATTAGCCTCATCAAATGCGTTGACAGCAGAAAAATGTCAAAATTTCACACCTATGAGCACAATTGACTACGCCAGTTCAGCTGTCATATCCTTGGTGCAGTTCACCCAAACTAGTCTTCATAATGCCTTGGGCCACTCCTGATGTGAGTTAGTATTATGAAACAAATGTTAATTAAGTCTAATTGCTTAAGATGCAATACTTTTGTACTCAAGGACCCAACAAACATGAATCTGATGAGCAGGAATTGAAATAAAAAGGAAACTGGAGTTTTAACTCAGTGCCAATAGAGGGGAGAAATGATCATCCCCGCTTCTAACTTTATAATCAACCGTCAATTGTAAGGTCAGAAGTGAAGATGTTCAGTGATGATTGCACAATGTTTAGCACTGTTCACAACTCCTAAGGTACTGAATCAGTCTATGCCCAAATGCAGCAAGACCTGGACAATACCTAGGTTTAAGTCGATAAGTAGCAAGCAACGTTCAGACCATACAAGTATAAGGCAATTACCATGTTCAACAAGAGAGAATTTAATCATTACCCCTCAATATTCAATGGCATGAACATCACTAAAACCCCCACTGTTCACATTCTGTGGGTACCATTGACCAGAAACTGAACAGAAATAACTATGAAAATACTGTGGCTGCCAGAGCAGGTCAGCAGGCAGTGAGTAACTCATTTCCTGACTCCCCAAAGCCTGTCCATCATCTACATGGCACAAATCAGGAATGTATTGAAATACTTTCCATTTGCCTGGATGAGTGCAACTCCAACAACATTCAAGAAGTTTGAAACCAACCAGGAGAAAGCAGCCCAGTTGATTGGCACTACATCAGTAATAAAGATTCACTCCCTCCACCACCAATACACACAGTAATGAAAGTGTACAGTATCAACATGATGCTCTGCAGAAATTCACCAAGGCTCCTTAGACAGCACCTTCCAAACTCATGACCATTACCATTTAGAAGTTCAAAGGCAGCAGGTACTTGGGAACACCACCTCCTCCATGTTTCCCACTAAACCACTCACCACCCTGACTTCAAAATATATTGGCATTCCTTCAGTGTTACTGCCTCAAAATCCTAAAAGACCCTTCCTAACAGCCTTGTCGGGGTACGTGGACCAAATGGAGTGCTGTGGTTTGAGGACAATAAATGCTAATATCCACATTCCATGATTAAATGAAAGACAACCTGAACCAGGTGACATGGAAATCATAAATATGGTGGGGAAATTTGAAAGGGTTCAGAAACGATTTACAAGGATGTTGCCAAGGTTGGAGGATTTGAGCTATACAGAGAGGCTGAACAGGCTGGGGCTGTTTTCCCTGGAGCATCAGAGGCTGAGGGGTGACCTTGTAGAGGTTTATAAAATTATGACGGGCATGGATAGGATAAATAGACAAAATCTTTTCCCTGGGGTGGAGGAGTCCAGAACTAGAGCACATAGGGTCATAGAGTCATAGAGATGTACAGCATGGAAACAGACCCTTTGGTCCAACCCGTCCATGCCAACCAGATATCCCAACCCAATCTAGTCCCACCTGCCAGCACCCGGCCCATATCCCTCCAAACCATTTCTATTCATATACCCATCCAAATGCCTTTTAAATGTTCCAATTATACCAGCCTCCACCACTTCCTCTGGCAGTTCAATCCATACATGTACCACCCTCTGCGTGTGCATACAAGACAATTTTCTGATTCAGTATGTACGTGTACCTACTAGAGAAGGTGCAAAACTTAGAACATAGAACATAGAAGAATACAGCACAGTACAGGCACTTCATCCCTCGATATTGCGCCGATCCAAGCCCACCTAACCTACACTAGCCCACTATCCTCCATATGCCTATCCAATGCCCGCTTAAATGCCTATAATGAGGGAGAGTCCACCACTGCTACTGGCAGGGCATTCCATGAACTCACGACTCGCTGAGTAAAGAACCTACCCCTAACATCTGTCCTATACCTACCCCCCCTTAATTTAAAGCTATGCCCCCTTGTAATAGCTGACTCCATACGTGGAAAAAGATTCACACTGTCGACCCTATCTAAACCCCTAATCATCTTATACACCTCTATCAAGTCACCCCTAAACCTTCTTTTCGCGAATGAAAACAACCGCAAGTGCCTCAGCCTTTCCTCATACGACCTTTCTACCATACCAGGCAACATCCTAGTAAACCTCCTCTGCACCCGTTCCAGTGCCACCACATCCTTCCTATAGTATGGCGACCAAAACTGCACACAATACTCCAGATGCGGACGCACCAGAGTCTTATACAACTGCAACATGACCTCAGTACTCCAGAACTCAATTCCTCTACCAATAAAAGCCAGTACACCATATGCCTTCCTCACCGCACTATTTACCTGGGTGGCAACTTTCAGAGATCTGTGTACATGGACACCAAGATCCCTCTGCTCATCCACACTACCAAGTATCCGACCATTAGCCCAGTACCCCATCTTTTTGTTATTCTTCCCAAAGTGAATCACCTCACACTTAGCTACATTGAATTCCATTTGCCACCTTTCTGCCCAGCTCTGCAGCTTCTCTATATCCTGCTGTAACCTGCCACATCCTTCCTCACTGTCAACAACTCCTCCGACTTTCGTATCATCCGCAAACTTGCTCACCCAACCTTCTAACCCCTCTTCCAGGTCATTTATAAAAATGACAAACAGCAATGGTCCCAAAACAGATCCTTGCGGAACACCGCTAGTGACAGCACTCCATGAAGAAACTTTGCCATCAACTACTACCCTCTGTCTTCTTCCAGCCAGCCAAATCCTAATCCAAACCTCCAACTCACCCATATCTCCGTATTTTCTGCAGTAGCCTACCATGGGGAACCTTATCAAACGCCTTACTAAAATCCATATATACCACATCTACCGCTTTCCCCTCATCAACCCCCTTCGTCACCTTTTCAAAGAATTCAATAAGGTTTGTGAGGCACGACCTGCCCTTCACAAAACCATGCTGACTATCCTTGATCACATTATTCCTATCCAGATGTGCATAAATCCTATCCCTTACAATTCTCTCTAAGACTTTGCCCACAACAGAAGTGAGACTCACCGGCCTATAGTAACTAGGGTTATCCCTACTCCCCTTTTTGAACAAGGGAACCACATTTGCTAGCCTCCAATCTTCTGGCACTACTCCTGTAGACAAAGAGGACATAAAAATCAAGGCCAATGGCTCTGCAATCTCCTCCCTTGCTTCCCAGAGAATCCTAGGATAAATACCATCAGGCCCAGGGGACTTATCTATTTTCACCTTTTCCAGGATCTCCAACACCTCTTCTCTACATACCCCAAAGCCATCCATTCGACTTATTTGTGACTCAGTATTCACACCGACGACAATGCCCTGTTCCTGAGTAAACA
>NC_057735.1:12321344-12340196 GCF_004010195.1 Chiloscyllium plagiosum
TAAGGAGATCTCAGCTATCTGTAAGAATAATAGGGTAGTTATGGTAGGGGATTTTAACTTTCCAAACATAGATTGGGACTGCCATAGTTTTAAAGGTTTAGATGGAGAGGAATTTCTTAACTGTGTACAAGACAATTTTCTACTTCAGTATGTGGATGTACATACTAGAGAAGGTGCAGAACTTGACCTACTCTTGGGAAATAATGCAGGGCAGGTGACTGAGGTGTCAGTGGGGGAGCACTTTGGGGCCAGCGACCATAATTCTATTCGTTTTAAAATAGTGATGGAAAAGGATAGACCAGATCTAAAAGTTGAAGTTCTAAATTGGAGAAAGGCCAATTTTGACAGTATTAGGCAAGAACTTTCGAAAGCTGATTGGAGGCAGATGTTCACAGGTAAAGGGACGGCTGGAAAATGGGAAGCCTTCAGAAATGAGATAACAAGAATCCAGAGAAAGTATATTTCTGTCAGGGTGAAAGGGACGGCTGGTAAGTATAGGGAATGCTGGATGACTAAGGAAATTGAGGGAAATTGAAGAAGGAAGCATATGTCAGGATAGATCGAGTGAATCCTTAGAAGAGTATAAAGGAAGTAGGAGTATACTTAAGAGGGAAATCAGGAGGGCAAAAAGGGGACATGAGATAGCTTTGGCAAATAGAATTAAGGAGAATCCAAAGGGTTTTTACAAATATAGGGTGAGAGGGGAAAGATATCAAAGATACCTAAGGGGCAACTTTTTCATGCAGAGGGTGGTACGTGTATGGAATGAGCTGCCAGTGGAAATGATGGAGGCTGGTACAATTGCAACATTTATAAGGCATCTGGATGGGTATATGAATAGGAAGGGTTTGGAGGGATTTGGACTGGATGCTGGCAGGTGGGACTAGGTTAGGTTTGGATATCTGGTCGGCATGGATGAGTTGGACCGAAGGGTCTGTTTCCGTGTTGTACATCTCAATGACTCTATGAATGCAGAGGCAGCAATGAAATCAGCACTTAGTCAGAAGAATTCCAGAGCATGCAACCTACCTGAACTCAGAGGTGACATTCAAATCTTGGCATCATTGGTTTTTACAAGATAAATACACACAAATTTTGCGTGACCAGTACCTGGATTGAAAAGATTTTCTCAGTAGAAACAGAAAGTAGTACAAAACAGAGATTAATTCAGTCTTTAGATTAGAACAAGGAAGCTACCTACAGCTCAGCTCCTATCCCTTGACTGTTTAAGTGAGAAGTGTTCTTCTTGCAACATTCATTTACTTGGCTAATTTAAGGGACAGCAAGAGTCAAATATAATGTTACTAAATGAAGTAAGCAGCAGTCCAGCAGATGGAATATGTAAAAATGCAGACTATTGCTATATCCCATGTCACAATCATGGAAAAGAATATTGCAACAATTAGCCACTCCTTTCATGTTCTGGAATGCATCCAAAGAATAGTGAAGAAGACCACAAAATGAATTACCTTGAAACAACATTGGCCATTTCTGAGCCACTGGTTGTAACTTCTGACCCATTTCCCAAAAGAAAAATTGACAAAAGGACACCAACCTACAAAGCCAAGCAATGAGGACAGTTGCAAAACTCAAAATAACAATTTAAATGTTAAAGGTGCCGCATAAATAATGAAAATCCTCAAAATACTTCAACCAGGAGTATTATAGAACAAACTACGATACCGAATCACAATAGGGGTCCATCAAAAACTTGGGCAAAGTAGTAGGTTTTGGAGGAGTACCTTAAAGAAGAAGACTGGTGCGGCAATGTCTCGGCCTGGTGTGGTGGTCTCTCGGCCTGGTGTGGTGATCTCTCGGCCTGGTGTGGTGATCTCTCGGCCTGGTGTGGTGGTCTCTCGGCCTGGTGTGGTGGTCTCTCGGCTCGGTGTGGTAGTCTCTCGGCCCGGTGTGGTGGCCACTTGGCCTGGTGTAGTGACCTCTCGGCGCGACGCGACAATCTCTCGGCCCGGTATGGCAACCTCTTGGTCCGGTGTGGCGGTCTCTCGATCCGGTGTGCCAGTCTCTAGGCGCGGTGTTGCAATCTCTCGGCACAGCATAGCCATCTCTCGACCCGATGTGGTAGTCTCTCGGCCCGGCATGGCGACCTCTTGGTCCGGTGTGGCGGTCTCTCGATTCGGTGTGCCGGTCTCTTGGCCCAGTGTGACAGTCTCTCAGCCCAGAGTAGCAACCTCTCGGCCTGGCATAGCGATCTCTCGACCAGCTGCAGTGGTCACTCGATTCCACGTGGCAATCTCTCGGCCCAGCATAGCAATCTCTCGGCCCGGTGTGGTGGTCTCTCGGCCCAGTGTGGCATTCTCCAGGCCCATCATGGTGGTCTCTTGGCCCGGTGTGATAGTCTCACGGCCCAGAGTAGCGACCTCTCGGCTTGGCATGGCAATCTCTCGGCCCACTGCGGTGGTCACTCGGTCCCGCGTGGCGATCTCTCAGCCTGGCATAGTGAACTCTCAGTCCGGTGTGGCGACCTCTCGGCCCTGTGCAATGGTCACTCGATCCCGCGTGGCAACCTCTTGGCTCGGTGTGGCGGTCACTCGGTCCCGTGTGGCGGTCTCTCGGCCCCGTGTGGCGATTTCCCGGCCCAGCGTGGTGATCACTCGGCTCAATCTGGTGGTCTCTCAGCTCAGTGTGCCAACCTTTCGGCCCGGTGGGTTGATCTCTTGGCCCCGTTTGATGATCTCTCGGCCTGGTGTGATGGTCTCTTGGCCCGATAAGGCAGTCTCCCGGTCCGGTCCGGTGACCTCCAGGCCTGGTATGGCGATCTCTCGGCCAGATGTGGTGATCTCTAGGCCCAGTGTGGTGGTCTCTCGACCCGATACGGTGTTCTCTCGGTGCAGTGTGGCAGTCTCCCGGCCTGGTTGGCGATCTCTCGGCCCTGTGTGTCAGTCTCTTGGCCTGGTGTGGAAATTTCTTGGCCTGGTGTGCCAATTCCTTGGCCCAGTGTGGAGGTCTCTCGGCCCGGTGTGGCGATTCCCTGGCCCGGTCTGGTAATCTTTCAGCCCGGTGTGGCGGTCTCTCAGCCCAGCGTGGTGATTTCTCAGCCCAGTGTGGCGATCCTTCGGCCTGGTGTGGCGATTTCTCGACCCAGTGTGGTGGTCTCTCGGCCCAGGGTAGCTTCAGTGTGGACCTTCGGCCGAGGGAAGAAGCACAACACTGCCTGGATGCTCGATGTTGGCATGGATTGAGTTGCATTGACTGTTATTCGGAAATTTTTTCTCATTTATTCTTATGACCTGTAATGTATAGAAATCAGCTTAACTTAATTTTAAACAATTGTATAAAACTTAACCAAGTTTGATTTCTCCATCCACAATCACTCTGAATTCCAGAAAGGTAGAACAAAGTCACATAAAATGAATTATGTCAGTTAACCCCTCAGGTATTAGCTGAATAACTGGATTTGAACATTTTCGAGGTTAAAGCACACACAAGGTGTGCGCACACACAATGCCAAATCAAAATGCGATACATTTCAACCCCTGGGTGTTGCTTCAGCCTCACCTCAAGACTCAAATGGTATCTAGGCCAAACAGCTATGCAATGTTATTATTCGCAAGTGCATTATTTACTGTTACTAAGAAGGTCCTAATATTAAATTTGCACATCTCATCTGAAGCTGAAACTTCCTCCCTATTTGCAAAGGCATTTTCACTCTGGTTGCTGGGTAGATTTACCATTAGAGACTGTGAAATAATCTAGAATAGATAGAAAACGTAGCTAGTTCTTTCTCTAATTGTATTGCTTCTTTTGCGAATACATTTTCCTTGCTAATAACTGTTCCTGATATGTTTATTGGATATTTAATTTGGTGCACTTCATCCATCCTCAATTATTCAGGTGCTTTTAAACACATTGCTCATTCAATATTTTGTGACTGCAATCTTCATTTCTGCATGGCATTAATATAACAGGTGATTCTGATTCTTAACACTTTAGTAAAACCAGTGTCAAATTGTTATTTAACTTTGGCAGAACACACAAACAGTCAAACCTGTTTTCTAAATGGTTAATATGTCCAATGGTCCTTCACAAAACATTATCAAACAAAATTTGACACCAAGGTATGATATTTGAACAAGCTGGGTCAAAAGGTTGTGACACGGGGAGCGCCTAAATTTGGAGGAAGCAGAGATGCATCAGTTTTCAGAGAGAATTTTAAAGATTAGCATCTTGGCAGCAGAAGCCACCAGTAAAGAAATCGATAAAATTTGACACACAATTGGACTACAATTATCACCCCAGTGTTGGGCTAGAGAAAATAAAGCTGAGGGCATGGAGGGATTTAGAAACAAGACAAATACTTTCTGGGCTATAATCTACCTGTTACATAATACAGATCATAGAATCAGTACAGTATGGAAGCAGGCCATTCAGCCCATCGAGTCCACACCAACTTCCAAAGAGCATCCCACTTAGACTGCTCCCCCCACCATCCCTGTAAACCTACATTTCCCATGGTCAATCCACCTGACCTGCACATCTTTGGACTGTGGGAGGAAACTGGAGCACCCAAAGGAAAACGACACAGACAGGGGGAGAATGTACAAACTCCACACAATACCCGCCCAAGGGTAGAATCAAACCTGGGTCCCTGGCGCTGTGAGGCAGCAGTGTTAACCACTGAGCCACTATACCACCCAGTGTAGGTGTTTCCTTCCCATTACTGTAGTTTATTCCTTAACTCATTTCTTCAATGCATTGGATTCCAACTTTACCTATTCCCAAATTAAAGCAAATTAATTGTTTATTCTTAAAATTCAATCAATTGTATCAGTAATAATCACAGGTGAGGTGGCGGAAGACTGAAAGTTGGCAAATGTAGTGCCACTGTTTAAGAAGGGTTGGAAGGACAAGCCAGGGAACTATAGACCAGTGAGCCTGACCTCGGTGGTGGGCAAGTTGTTAGAGAGAATCCTGAGGGACAGGATGTACATGTATTTGGAAAGGCAAGGACTGATTAGGAATAGTCAACATGGCTTTGTGCATAGGAAATCATGTCTCACAAACTTGATTGAGTTTTATGAGGAAGTAACAAAGAGGACTGATGAGGGCCGAACAGTAGATGTGATCTATATGGACTTCAGTAAGGCGTTTGATAAGGTTTCCCATGGGAAACTGATTAGCAAGGTTAGATCTCATGGAATACAGGGAGAACTAGCCATTTGGATACAGAACTGGCTCAAAGGTAGAAGACAGAGAGTGGTGGTTGAGGGATGTTTTTCAGACTGTAGGCCTGTGACCAGTGGAGTGCCACAAGGATCAGTACTGGGTCCTCTACTTTTTGTCATTTACATAAATGATTTGGATGCGAGCATTATAAGTACAGTTAGAAAGTTTGCAGATGACACCAAAATTGGAGGTGTAGTGGACAACGAAGAGGGTTACCTCAGATTACAACAGGATTTGGACCAGATGGGCCAATGGGCTGAGAAGTGGCAGATGGAGTTTAATTCAGATAAATGTGAGGTGCTGCATTTTGGGAAAGCAAATCTTAGGCGTTTGGTATGCTTTCTTTTATTGGTCAGAGTATTGAGTACAGGAGTTGGGATGTTATGTTGTGGCTATACAGGACATTGGTTAGACCACAGTTGGAATTTTAATTGCAATTCTGCTCTCCTTCCTATCGGAAAGATGTTGTGAGACTTGAAAAGGTTCAGAAAAGATTTACAAGGATGTTACCAGGGTTGAAGGATATGAGCTAAAGGTAGAGGCTGAACAGGCTGAGGTTGTCTTCCCTGGAGCATTGGAGGCTGAGGGGTGACCTTATAGAGGTTTACAAAATTATGAGGGGCATGGATAGAGTAAATAGGCAGAGTCTTTTCCCTGGGGTTGGAGAGTCCAGAACTAGAGGGCACAGATTTAGGGTGAGGGGGGAAAGATATAAAAGAGATCTAAGGGACAACCTTTTCACACAGAGGGTGGTACGGGTATGGAATGAGCTGCCAGAGGATGTGGTGGAGGCTGGTACAATTGCAACATTGAAGAGGCATTTGGATGGGTATATGAATAGGAAGAGTTTGGAGGGATATGGGCCGGGTGTTGGCAGGTGGGACTAAATTTGGTTGGGATATCTGATCGGCATGAACGGGTTGGACTGAAGGGTCTGTTTCTATGCTGCCCATCTCTATGATCTGTGACTCTAATAGTGTAAGCAAGTGACAAGTACAATGATTAACTTCAGAAACTTTAACTCTTCCTGGAATATTTTGTATTTCCTAGCACCAAGCATAAAAAGTATGCTACTAAATTGGGATAGCAAATTAGAATTTTAAACACATGGGGAAAAAATATTTTTATAAGACAGTTGGTAACAAGGTGAATTGGCTGATTACACAAAATGAACCCCATTATTGTAATGTTCTCATCTTCAAAGACATGTTCAACATGCTTGGTATTGGAGATTATAAAGTACCAAAATAAAAACAAAGCTAAACAAAAAAAAATTCCCTAAAAATGTCCGAACTTACAACATCAGTTTTAGTGCAACTAAGAGCTCCTGGTTCAGAGACTCTCAAGGACCTACTCCTGTTCCTAAGCAATGCCCCCTTTCTTCCAAAACACTTAGTAGGTACTTCACCTAGGGATATAAAAATTAAAATATTTACCTAAGGTAATATTCTCCCCCACCCCACTCTACTCACATTATCAACTTCTATAAATTTCTTTTACAAGCGTGTGGGTGTCACTGACACATCCAGTATTTACTTCCCAACTCTAATTGATTAGAGAGCAATGAAGAGTCAACCACATTGGTGTGGGTCTGGAATTCACCTGTAGGTTAGACCAGTTGAGGATGGCAGATTTCCTTTCTACAAGGAAACATACATTTTTTTATGACAATAGACAAATGGTTATATGGTCATCAGAAGGGGTACAGGAGTTGGGACATCATATGTTGCGGCTGTACAAGACATTAATGAGGCCACTTTTCAAATTCTGCATACAATTCTGGTCACCCTCCTATAGGAAGGATGTTGCTAAACTTAATAGGGTGCAGAAAATATTTACAAGGATGTTGCTGAGACTGGAGGATTTGAGTTATAGGGAAAGGCTGAATAAGCTGGGACTTTTTTCTCTGGAATGGCGAAGGCTGAGATTTGTAAAATTACATGGGGCATGGATAGGATGAATAGCTGAGGTCTTTTTGATAGTATGGGGGCAACTTCAAAACTAGAGGGAATTGTTTTAAGGGGAGAGAAGGAAGGTTTAAAGAGGACTTGATGGGTAACTTTTTCACACAGAGGGTGGTGCATATATGGAGTGAGCTGCCACAGGAAGTGGTAGAGGTTAGTCCAATTGCAACATTTAAAAAACGTCTAAATGGGCACATAAATAGTAATGGGTTAGAGGGACATGGGACCAAATGCTGGAAAATGGGATTAGGTCAGATCAGGATGTCTGGTTAGCAGGGACAAGTTGGACTGAAGGGTCTGTTTCCGTGCTGTATGACTAAGGCAAATATACAATACTTTCTGCACTGAAGCAACATTCACTGGCATAAACTGTTAGTAAATGCATGACAACTACATTGCAGTCTATATATGTGAAAACCGTCCTTAGGCACATTATCCATTCAATTAGTTGCTTAAATAAATTATTGGTCTTTTTCAGAATATATAGAACAAATAGCCTTGAATGCAAACACATCGCCACCTTTACAAGAATAAAGGTTATTTAACACATTCTCAGGAAGATAAGCCAAGCTAAGAATGTATTTAAATTTGACTCAACATCACCATTAACAAAGTTACCTGATGTATCCACATCTCCCAAGGGTTTTCATTGACCTTGTACTAACTGGCATTAGCTACATTCCAGTCAGCAATTACAACTAATGTCCAGAAGTGAAGCCTACAATTTAACCAATTTTCAATTTGTTCTGATCCATTTTTTTTCAGGCATTCAACATAATGATTCTCCTTTAGCTCTTTAACAGGTCAAGCCCTCTAGATACACACATGTTAACAGCTAATCAGCTTTTGTGTTGTACCTGTCATTCATAAAGAGTTCATAGCTTCCACAATTAAAAGTCCAGCTCGAAGAAAAGTTGTTTGTTTTTTAGCTGTAGCATCCAAAATGGCAAGACCACAGAATTTTCTTTATATGAACGTTCCCATTCTGAGAAACACCAGTAATGTTGCTGTAGAACTGTGTGAAGCAAGTTTTTGGATTTAATCCAGATCCCTAGAGTCTGAAATCGCTAAGCATTTTTTCACACAGTGGTTAAAATCTGTGCTATCAAGTTGCAGCTAAGTTCTATACAAGTCTTTTTAAAAAAGTTACTTTAGATTCATCCATTTATTTAAAACATAATTAACCCTCATGGGAAGGGATTACAGTTGTTACTTAGCTAGATATAATGTTTTGGTCTTGACTATGTATCCAGTCAATAATACATTGACTGTAGTGCTTCTTCCACCACCTCATAAATAAATAAATGCTTTGGCATTCCTCTAAAGCCACAATGTTTCAATTCTAATACACACAGGGTTCAATATGGTCCTACAATACGCAGTGAAATTAGACCTATTTGTACATATTAGTTGAAAGCATGCAGGCATTAACACCATTCATTTTACACAAAGTTCACAGAACACAATGAAAATGCAATTAAACCATCCTATGTTTTACTTATGCTACAGAAAACTTCCTGGAGGTATCCCAACAGCTTAATAACAGGTTTCCAACAGTTTGTAATAATCTCTCAGAATGGAATCCCAACAGTGCAGAAGCAGGCCATTCACCCATTGAGTTCACACTGACCCTCCAAGGAGCAGCCCACCTACACCCTCTCCCATTCCTGTAATTCCATTTACCACGGTTCATCCATCTAGCCTGCACATCCCACTATGGACAATTTAGCACGGCCAATCCACCTAACCAGTTGGACTGTGAAAGAAAATTGAGCACACAGAGGAAACCCACGCAGAATGTATAAACTCCACAGGGCCAATCGCTCAGGTGTGGAATTGAACCCGTGTCCCTGGTACTGTGAGGCAGCAGTGCTAACCACTGAGTCACTGTGCCATCCAATGTGTTAATACATTCACACCGATGAGCTATTTTATATAATGTAGGTGGCACTAAAAGGTCATTGCAAATGCACCTGCTAATCCAAGACTTCCCAAACAGTGGGTCATAAATTGAGATTTTGAGTCATAATCTCAGAGAAAGGCGTGGAGCTCACGCTGAATGCAATGAGCATTCTTTCTTTTACCATGGGTGGGTATAGTTTGACAGGTCTTTTGAGTTGTGATTGCTACCAAAACGTCTGTGGAAAGGTGTTGTTTTCAGAAGAAAAGGTCTGTCGTTTAAATAATTCCCTTCACGCTGAATTCCAACCTGTTCTGCTCCCCTTCCCGGCTCACACCAAGTATGAAGTAATGAGGTGAGGAAATAACTGACTCATAGAACATTTATGGGACAGGAAAGGGCAACTTGGTTGAACATGTTTTCATCATGGTGCAAAATAGAATCGCATTGAGAAAAGATTAAAAGGAAATAAGGTAGGTCATTGACAGATTCAAGGATGTCAGAAAACAAAAGTAAAATTTCTTTAAAAGAAAATGGGAAAGCTAATTATTCCGGTATCTTTCTGCAATTGGCAACAAGGGGAAACAGTCCAGGCTTTGTAAATTAGATGGACTTGGGCTTTTTTTGCCTTGTCTGTACAAAAGGGTTAAGTCAGTAATACTAAGATTAAAGCTAGTTGAAATTTAATTTACCATCCATTTATTACCCCCCAAGATAAGCAGCCAATTCTCATCACATTCTTTAAAAAGGTGAATCACACACAAAATTTCACTTGTTTGCTTTTTTTTTGTCCCTGGTGTTCTAGAAATGCAAAGATGAGAGCCACCAAAATACCTTCTGTTTCAATACTTTTATCTTGGACTGTATTTCAATTTCATTTGAATTTTGATGTTTACTTCCATTGGAAAGTTGCATTATAATTAATGTTGATTAACTGTTAATGATGATTTAGAGTGATGTGGTTTGAAAAGAAAGTGAGAAACTCTTAGAAGATGGGGAAAGACCACCAGAGACAGACATGATACTGAACAGGAATCATGTGGAATAACTAAAACAAAAAAACTACAGATACAGATGATCTGAAACAAAAACAGAAATTGTTAGAGAACTCAGCAGGTCTGACAGCATCTGTGCAGAGAAAACAGAGGTAATGTTTTGAGCCGAATGACCATTCTTCAGAAGAGATTCTGAAGACGGGTAATGCGACTAGAAAATTTAACTCTGCTTTCTCTGCACAGATCTGCCTTACCTTCTGAGTTTCTCCAGTAATTTCTGTTTTTAATGGAATAATTACATTTATGGTTTTTGCATTTGCCCACAGCTACAATGAAGTGCAACTGAATTCAATCATAGCCATCAGCTTTTTTTTTGATATGGTCAGGATTGTTATACAATCAACTGCATAGTAGAATTTAAACTTTGACACAATAATGATCACCAGGAAACGAACGAGAATTACACAATGTTGTGGAACGTATCTGAGGTTCACTTAAACAAAGGTTCTTTGGTGAGTACTATATAGAAAAATCGAATGGCTTCATTTATAATCGAGGAATGCAAAACATGTTTCACAATAGCTTCATCTAGGTCACTATGACAACGTTTTACATGTAATAACAAAAGCCTACAAATGGTTCAAATGTCACTCTAGGTGGTGCAAAAGCCACATACATATCAAGTGGAAACTGACATAATTTAGAAGTGACAAAATTGGTTTAGATATTTTTAATCAACTTGTTCAGAGATGTTATTACACATCTCTGGAGCAGATGGGACTTAAACCCAGGCCTCCTGGTTCCGAGGTAAGGACATAACCACACCAGCCCCTCACAGAAATGTTTTGATTTTAATTTAACCTATTTTTCTAATCAACCTGTTCAGAGATGTTATGACACCCTTCTGAAGCAGATGGGAGTTGAATCTGGGTCTCTTGGTCCAGGGTTAGGGACACTAACATTGCACCACAAGAGGGCCCTCAATTGTTTTTATTAACCTACTTTGCTAATCAGCCTATTCAGAGAGGTTACTAAACACCTCTGGAGCAGATGGGACTTAAACCCAGATCTTCTGGTTCAGAGGTAAGGATATTACAACAGTCCCTCACAGAAACGTTTTTGATGGCAGTAATAAGCAAATGTTTAAACTGCTCTCAATTGATTGGAAGTGACTGATTCTCAATTAGAACAGAGGAAAATAAAAGCGTGCAAGTGAAAGGCAAAAAGCTGAGAAAAGGTGCAATTTAAACATTCACAAACAGCTTCACCGGGCAAGTTCATCTTGGATCTGGAAACTGTACCAAAACCCCTCTATTGGTTGCTGAAGGAAGTCTGGCTGTGGATGTGAGGGGACTTAGTGAAACATTCCTTAACAAGGTCAGAAGTGTTAACTCATTTCGACCTGGAGTTACCAACTACAGTTAGCGTGTGACAACTTGCCTTGTAGGTTGAGGTCACTGACAAAGTCAGAGGGGAATTGTAACCAAGTCAAAAAAGGAGGATTGGGCACGGTTTTCAGCATTAAGTTCACCTACTTCCTTTATGACTGGCACTCTGTGCTGCTGTCAGATCACAAGGCTCTAGCCTTCATTTTTGGCCCTTATAAGGGGATACCATCAATGACACAGCATGCTTGCAGAGAAGAAACTGGCTCTGTCAGCCACATGAAATCAGATACTGGCACATAGCACAGCAATGAATCACCTTATCAAGGCTGACATGACTGGTGGATACAGATGTTACCACCTGAAACCTGGAAATTATGTACTTTTCCCAGGAAGACAGGTACTGGCATCAGCCAGTGAGGTATGGAGTTAAGGGAGCACCTAGAATACCACAAGAATCTTGACTTACTGTAGCCAGAAGAGACAAAAGATATGGTAGAGTGAAATCAGAAGCAACTGACGGCTAAAACAGCAGGAACTTTAAAGCCTAGAAGTCCAAAAAGGAGAGAGATCGTCTTGTCCAGAAATGATACACTTCCAGCAATGGTGGTGGCTTAAACAAGACTATTGTCATACATGATACAGACCAGTGATGAAGCAATCTGGAGGAAACATGGACAGCTGGTCACCTTTCCTCACCAACAGTGGAAGTCCCTCAAAGTTCACAGCCAGACCAGACAGAACCAGTCAAAATGATTACGTCATGTGTCTCTAAAACAGGGTCAGTCATACCAACAGGAGATAGCAGCTGTTTCACAGGGCAGTGGCAGCCAGAGACAGACACATCTGTTGAACCGCAGGACCTTCTGCCAGTCCAGGATACTAACCAGAAAAGGCTCCCAAGGTGAGGATACAGTCTGCTAGAAATGGCCTTAGAGACTAATCGTATCAACGCAGACTACAGAGGGGATGCTTTGCTTGGGGTGGGGAGAGGGAGTAGTTGCCCCTCAGGTCTCTTTTATATCTTTCTCTCCACTCACTTTAAAAATGTGCCCACTAATTTTGAACTTGCCCATCCTGGGGAAAAGACTTGCTATTCACCTTATCTATGCCTCTCATATTACAAACCTCTCAGGTTACTCAACCTCCTATGCTCCAGTGAAAAAAGTCCCACCCTTTCTAGTCTATCCATATAACTCAATTGCTCCAGCCCCAGCAACATCCTGGTAAATCTTTTCTGAACCCTCACCAATTTAATAATATCCTTCTTATATCAGGGTGACCAGAACTGTACATAGTGCTCCAAAATTATCAAGTAAAATTAAAATACATAGGGATAAAGACTGTGTACTGAAATGGATAAAAAGCTGGTTGGCAGACAGGGAGCAAAGAGTTGGAATAAACAGGCGTTTTTCCAAGTTGCAGCTAGGGAACAGTAGAGTACTGCTGTTAGCAAATGCGTGGGAGGGTGAACTGAGAGGTGAGCTTTGAGGAAAGGTGAGCTTTGAAATGCTCACTCTGCTTTTCTCCAAGATCTTACCAGACCTGCTAAGTTTCTTCCAAAATTTCGTTTTTTGTTTCAGGATAAAGCTGAGATGATTCAGTGTGCTTCGGACAAGTTGAGTGGGAAAATGCATGTCAGGTGAAGTATATCGTGGACAAATGCACTTTGGTGGCAAAAAAACAGGAAGCCTGATTAGATAGATTGGGAAAGGTAGTTGTGCAATAATACCTTAATGTCCTTACCACCAGTCACAAAGTAAGCATCCAGGGGCAGCAAGCAGTGAAAAAATTAAATGGTATGTTGGTCTTCAGATCAAGAGGATTACAATGCAACAACAAGTGTATATTGCTGCATTTGTACAGGGCTTAAGGAGACCAAATTTGAGCAAGAATGTAATGTAGGGAGCACAGTAAAGATTAACCAAATTGATTCCTGGAATAGTAAAACCGACATGCCAAGACACTGGATCCTTGACTATATTCATTGGAATTTACGAATGAGGGGGAAATCTCATAGAAACCTATAAAATTCCAACAGGGCTAGACTGAGAACACATTTCCTGCAATTACCTTATGACCAGGGAGCCCATACCAGCGGTCAAGTCTAAAGAAATGAGGTAGTCAAATTCAGACCAGTTTCTTCAGCAGGAGAGTGGTGAGCCTGTGGAATTCTCTGCCGAAGAAGGCGTTTGAGGTCAAAACGTTGACTGATCATACCAAGTGGCAGAGCAGGCTTGAAAGACCAAATTGCCTACATGTGCTCCAATTTTCTATGTTTTAAAAATCCATGCAATCTATAAAGCAATGAATTATTGGGCACACTAGGTTAGAAATTGCTTTTATGAAAAAAGGAATAGGTTGCATAGTCAAAGCTAACTACAATAACTTCCGTCAGTTATACGTATTTTAATCTTCCACAAAATACAGCACAGAACATATTCTGAGCTGAAAACAATTATGATCCCAAACAGATATAAGGGTGGGGTAGAGGAAAGGAATGAAGGGCTTTTGACTGAAATATTGATTTCCCTGCTCCTCAGATGCTGCCTGACCTGCTGTGCTTTTCCAGCACCACTCTAATCTTGACCCGAATCTCCAGCATCTGCAGTACCCACTTCCACCTAAAGGAAATGAATGTCTTAGAGCATGTAACACCAACAGCTTCAAGCACCATTACAGGGATGACACAGGTTTACAAAATCAGTGATCATCAGACATTCTTGCCGAGTGGTTCTCACACTGGGGTCTGTTGATTTTGGGGATCTGCAAAATACATGAACATACTGCCATAGAGGCACTGTGACCAAGAGCAAGAGAATGAGTAGCAGTCAGAGGTAAGTAGCTTAGAGTGAGCTGGGAACAAAATATGACTGCCATACTTGCAGCGCAAAGAGTGAGCCAGTTTCTTCACCAACCAGGATAACCTCAAAAGGTACCTTCCAAACGTGAGCAGCAGACACACCCATCTCACTGATATCTGCACATAACCAGAATCTGAAAACCATCATTAAAATATTCTGTGAGCAGCTATTTCATATCATTTGGTACAGTTTATACAGGGATCCATGATTATCAAACTATTTAAGAAAAGGTATCCTTCAACGTAAACGGTTTGAGAACCATTGTTACAGCTAATAGGTTTGACTATACATAAAGATTTCTAAATCTGCATCCGTATATTTGGAGCATTACACCGATGAAATGTTTCAATAATCTATTCTCTCCCCTCAATTTTATTAAACCCGTTCACAATCTCCAAAAGAATTGATTAAAGGAACCATTTTACACCAGCAGACATTTAATGTTCTGTAGCGAAAATAAAAACCAAAGAAATTGAAAGCCCATGTGAAATTGAATGTTAACATCATAAGAATTGGCTGTACAGGATTTTTTTTGTAAGTTACAAAGAAATGGCTGCATTAACAAAATGCTGATACAGATAAACAATTGCGCAGTTTTTTAGATTCAATCACATTCATTTTTAAACATTTCAATCTGCAAAAAAAAAAATACAATTCAGTTCACAAGATCAGACCTGACGACTAGAGTGATTTTTGGTGGTGTGCAGTTTTTTTTTGTTTCTTTTTGTTTTGAAGTAGTGAAGATACAAACAGCAATTACAATTTTGTGATTGCTTTTCAGGATTACAGCATCTCACATCATTACTCACTTACAAGGAACAGCTTGACCATACTGTTTTAGATACATTCACTGTTTGCAAAGCAAAATTGCCCATGTAAGAGAACCAGTTAGATTTGAACTATAAAAGATTGCTTCCTTCGAGGTCCCAAAACATTTTCTTTAAATCTAGGCAGACGCAAAAAAGTTTAAGACATCTTTAAAAATATAATATTCAGGTTTTCTTAAAAAATCTCATAACACTAAAATAATTGAAAAAGTAACTGAATAAATCTCAATAGTTGGACTGAAATGGACTGTGTACCATTCATTTGTGACTACTTTATATTTAGCTAAACTGAAAGGATGCAATAAGGATTTAAACCTTCAGTCAAATGGATGGAATCAGCTCAAGATCACAATGTTATACATACTTACCCAACTCATGATTTGCTTGTGAAAAACTACAATGTTACTGAGATAATTTTAGAAACTTAGATAATATACTAGGAGTCAGAAGGCAATCAGTTAGCATTGTTGTAAATGGCAGATGCCTTCCTTTAGACCACCGGAAAACACATTTTCTTTAAGTTTACAATTCAAAAAATGGTTGTAATCAAAATCTACACCTATGTTTAAAATGAAGCTACATCTACATTTCTAGGTCATTTGGCTACATGTATGTACAGCACCTACATTTTACAAGGTTGAGCTGTTATATTTACAGGAGCCTTTGATCTTGTTATCTGTTTTAAAAGAAAGTTTGCTGTCAAATGTTTCAGAGAAATAAATCCACTTAAAGGACAGATAGTATGATGGAGACTAAGAAAATGATGTACAGCTAACTTTTAGCTGTGTTTAAAGGATGAATGATCTGCTTGTTATATAAATGTACGTGCACAAGTTTGCATCTAGTTTGTCCTCTTTGCAGCCAATGCAAAGATGCTGTAACTTAGTTTCTGAATAAGATCAGTATGCTGAAGAGCTCGCCTTCATCTGAATATACTTTAGGAATATTTATATGGCAAAAAAATACTTTTGCAGTGTTGCCCAATTTCACAACTTCACTTAATGCTGCCACTGCCAAAAAAAAAGACAAAATAAGAGACATCGTGCTAGGTTTGCAGTTCCTACTTTTGAAAAGATCAAAGCAACTCCCATAAAATGCCAAGCTAATTTTAAATGATTTGATTCTATTAGTAGAGTTTGCAGGACACAAAAAGGGACAGTCTCTGAAAAAACACACAAGTCTTGTGTCTAAACCTTGTGAACCAAGCTGTCAGTGAAGTCATTTTCTATCCCTACTTATATAAAAAAATATCCCCTTGCATTGTTCAGTCATCCCCAGAATTAACTTCTTCCTCTTCCTCTTCCTCCTCCTCCTCCTCTTCCTCCTCCTCATCTTCTGGCTCTTCTTCATTTGTTTCTGGTGGAGGACTCTTCTCCTTCTTTGACTCTTTAGCAGGGCTTTCAGGTGGTTGCCCTTTAGAAGGTGGTGATGCTTTTGTAGTGGCAATCCGTCCCTTTCCTTTGCCTTTTACCGGACTGGGAGTTGCAGGGGTGACTTAGAAGGAAAAGTAGACAGAGCAGACAAATTATGTTAAAAGTTACTTCAGAACTGTACCATGACAAATTATCTTTTAGGCTGCTAAGAGGACCACTTCAAAACAAGCCATGATTCAAAAAAATTGAAAACATTTCAATTAATCTTACAGGATTTAAAAATGAATGAAGAATGTAAATACAACTTTAAAACATCATAACAGAAACATTGCATTAAAACAGCATAAGCAGTTATATTTTTATTTTTAAAAGTACAGAGGAAACATACCATTAGATATAGAAAGTGCATACTGGGCACAAAAGGATCATAAAATCACCACCCACGCCTAGCAAGTATTAAATATTAGAACAGCGACATGAGTATTCTTTATTCACTCGTGGGATGTGGGAATCACTGGTTTGGCCAACATTTATGGCCCTTCCCCAGGTGCTGTTGAGAAAGTGGTGACAAACCTCCTTAATAAGCAGTCAATTGATGGTAACATTTAGGTGAAAAGAACGAGTGCTAAATTGACTAGCAAATTAATAGTGCTAAACAAAATATTAATTCCTTTTTGAGGTGGTAGCATGCAGCTGGTATACCTCTCGCAGCAGACCAACCTAAACAATGGGCAAAAACGCAACACTTCAATGGCCATCAACAGCCTATGAATCCTCAACCAAATATCTTTACACAGCTTAAACTCCATACTGCACTCAAATCTACCACTGAAGTGGAATAATTTCACTTCCTTCGACATATTTATTGGTACATAAATCTTATATAGGCAACTTTGCAAATAGGACCCAAGCCATCTGCAAGCTTCGTGCTGAGAGAAGTATGTGAAATCTAATCTGGCTTGCTAATGGTCATCCTGATCAATCATCACTAGCTGAATTTAAGAGAACCCATGAAAGCGCAATGTTCACCATCTTTGACCTCAGATTACCCTTGAAAGTGGAGGCATCTCAGAAATGGGGTGAGTTTTGGTGTTGGTATGATGCCAGTTATTGAGGAACATGCCCTAACAACTGGCAGATTGCATCAAATAATGCGTTACATTGATAATTTGCAGTGGACAGCACGCAAATCAACATGTTCGACCAGCCTCAGAACAGTATATTCACTATTAGATGTGATTTTGATATTGGACATAATGTATTAAATAATCCAGACTGTGCAGAGTATTTCACCAGAAACCAATTTAGGTGCATCAGTTGGGCTCGGAGTGTGATGTATGCCCTGTTAAAATCTCTCCTGCGTACCATGGCATCACCCTGACCGATCAGTTGGATTGCCTGATCTGAAAAGTAAGGTTGATAAAAATACAGAAAATGCTGGAGAAACTCAGCAAACCTGGGGAGAGAAAGAGTTGATACTTGGGTCCAGTAGGACTTTTCAGAACTTCAGCCACACTTCTGAATTCCTCCAGCATTTTGTGTTTGTTTCATATTTACAGCACACGCAGTATCATAGAACATTACAGTGCAGTACAGGCCCTTTGGCCCTCGATGTTGAGCCAACCATCATCTCCTATGCCATACAGAACCTCATCACCTCAGGAGATCTCCCACCCACAGCTTCCAACCTCATAGTCCGGGAACCCCGCACTGCCCGGTTCAACCTCCTTCCCAAGATCCACAAGCCTGACCACCCTGGCCGACCCATTGTCTCAGCATGCTCCTGCCCCACTGAACTCATCTCTACCTACCTCGACACTGTCCTATCCCCCCTAGTCCAGGAACTCCCCACATACGTTCGAGACACCACCCACGCCCTCCACCTCCTCAAAGACTTCTGTTTCCCTGACCCCAACGCCTCATCTTCACCAACGATATCCAATCCCTCTACACCTCCATCCGCCATGACCAGGGCCTCCAAGCCCTCCGTTGTTTCCCTCTCCAGACGTCCCCAACAGTACCTTTCCACCGACACGCTCATTCGTTTGGCCGAACTGGTCCTCTCCCTTAACAATTTCTCCTTCAAATCCTCCCACTTTCTCCAGACCAAAGGGGTAGCCATGGGCACACGTATGGGCCCCAGCAATGCCTGTCTCTTTGTTGGCTACGTAGAACAGTCTATCTTCCAAAGTTACACCAGCACCACTCCCCACCTCTTCCTCCGCTACATTGATGACTGCATTGGCGCCACCTCATGCTCCCGCGAGGAGGTTGAGCAATTCATCAACTTCACCAACACATTCCACCCTGACCTTAAATTTACCTGGACCATCTCTGACACCTCCCTCCCCCTCCTGGAC